>NC_092722.1:37230119-37232619 GCF_047496885.1 Scyliorhinus torazame
CGTGGCCGTTCCCCTTCAAAACAAGTATACCGTTTTGGATGTTGTTGGGGGGGGATGACCTACCGGGGGAAGGACCTAGCGGCCAGGTCTCTGGCACTGAGTCTGGCTCTGGGGCTCAGAAGGGAAGGGGGGAGAATAGGAAAGCAATAGTAATAGGAGACTCAAAGGTTAGGGGAATAGATAGGAGATTCTGTGGTCGCGAGCGAGACTCCCGGAAGGTATGTTGCCTCCTGGGTGCCAGGGCCAGGGATGTCTCGGATCGTGTCTTCAGGATCCTTAAGGGGGTGGGGGAGCAGCCAGAAGTCGTGGTGCACATTGGTACCAACGACGTAGGTAGGAAAAGGGGTGTGGATGTAATAAACGAGTTTAGGGAGTTAGGTTGGAAGTTAAAAGCCAGGACAGACAGAGTTGTCATCTCTGGTTTGTTGCCGGTGCCACGTGATAGCGAGGCTAGGAATAGGGAGAGAGTCCCGTTGAACACGTGGCTGCAGGAATGGTGTAGGCGGGAGGGCTTCAGGTATTTGGATAATTGGAGCGCATTCTGGGGAAGGTGGGACCTGTACAAGCAGGACGGGTTGCATCCGAACCAGAGGGGCACCAATATCCTGGGAGGGAGGTTTTCTAGTACTCTTCGGGAGGGTTTAAACTAATTTGGCAGGGGAATGGGAACCGGATTTGTAGTCCAGCAACTAAGGTAGCCGATGTTCAGGACGTTAAAGCATGTAGTGAGGCAGTGGGGAAGGTAACATTGACAAAGGAGAGTACTTGCAGGCACGGAGATGGGTTGAAGTGTGTATACTTCAGCACAAGAAGCATCAGGAATAAGGTGGGTGAACTTAAGGCATGGGTCGGTACTTGGGACTACGATGTGGTGGCCATCACGGAAACGTGGATAGAAGAGGGGCAGAAATGGTTGTTGGAGGTTCCTGGTTATAGATGTTTCAATAAGATTAGGGAGGGTGGTAAAAGAGGTGGATGGGTTGCATTGTTAATTAGAGATAGTATAACAGCTGCAGAAAGGCAGTTCGAGGAGGATCTGCCTACTGGGGTAGTAGGGTTGAAGTCAGAAATAGGAAAGGAGCAGTCACCTTGTTGGGAGTTTTCTATAGGCCCCCCAATAGCAGCAGAGATGTGGAGGAACAGATTGGGAAACAGATTTTGGAAAGGTGCAGAAGTCACAGGGTAGTAGTCATGGGTGACTTCAACTTCCCAACTATTGAGTGGAAACTCTTTAGATCAAATAGTTTGGATGGGGTGGTGTTTGTGCAGTGTGTCCAGGAAGCTTTTCTAACACAGTATATAGATTGACCGACCAGAGGGGAGGCCATATTGGATTTGGTACTTGGTAATGAACCAGGGCAAGTGATAGATTTGTTAGTGGGGGAGCGTTTTGGAGATAGTGACCACAATTCTGTGACTTTCACTTTAGTAATGGAGAGGGATAGGTGCGTGCAACAGGGCAAGGTTTACAATTGGAGGAAGGGTAAATATGATGCTGTCAGGCAAGAACTGAAGTGCATAAGTTGGGAACATAGGCTGTCAGGGAAGGACACATTTGAAATGTGGAACTTGTTCAAGGAACAGATACTACGTGTCCTTGATAGGTATGTCCCTGTCAGGCAGGGAAGAGATGGTCGAGCGAGGGAACCATGGTTGACAAGAGAGGTTGAATGTCTTGTTAAGAGGAAGAAGGATACTTATGTAAGGTTGAGGAAACAAGGTTCAGACAGGGCGCTGGAGGGATACAAGATAGCCAGGAGGGAACTGAAGAAAGGAATTAGGAGAGCTAAGAGAGGGCATGAAAAATCTTTGGCGGGTAGGATCAAGGAAAACCCCAAGGCCTTTTACACACATGTGAGAAATATGAGAATGACTAGAGCGAGGGTAGGTCCGATCAAGGACAGTAGCGGGAGATTGTGTATTGAGTCTGAAGAGATAGGAGAGGTCTTGAACGAGTACTTTTCTTCAGTATTTACGAATGAGAGGGGCCATATTGTTGGAGAGGACAGTATGAAACAGCCTGATAAGCTCGAGGAGATACTTGTTAGGAAGGAAGATGTGTTGGGTATTTTGAAAAACTTGAGGATAGACAAGTCCCCCGGGCCTGACGGGATATATCCAAGGATTCTATGGGAAGCAAGAGATGAAATTGCAGAGCGGTTGGCAATGATCTTTTCGTCCTCACTGTCAACAGGGGTGGTACCAGGGGATTGGAGAGTGGCGAGTGTTGTGCCCCTGTTCAAAAAAGGGAATAGGGAATAGGGATAACCCTGGGAATTACAGGCCAGTTAGTCTTACTTCGGTGGTAGGCAAGGTAATGAAAAGGGTACTGAGGGATAGGATTTCTGAGCATCTGGAAAGACACTGCTTGATTAGGGATAGTCAGCACGGATTTGTGAGGGGTAGGTCTTGCCTCACAAGTCTTATTGAATTCTTTGAGGAGGTGACCAAGCACGTGTATGAAGGTAAAGCAGTGGAGGTAGTGTACATAGATTTTAGT
>NC_092722.1:39037619-39248402 GCF_047496885.1 Scyliorhinus torazame
GGAAGTCCTCCTCTGGGACCTCGCTCCCGACCTGGCTGGCAGCACATGGACCCATCCTGCTCCGAAAACACGTGCGGGTGCACAAGTCGGACCCGTTGGTCGAGAGGGTCCATCAGCTCCATGCTAACCCCCAGGGCGTACCCCGACGTCCGACAAGATACGGTCTCCCTACGAGACCTGACGCCCGCCGGAGCCCCACACAAACCCAAGCCACCAGTCCCACCCTCCCCTCCACCGGGGCACCTTACAGGAGGATCAGTCCTTCCACCGGCCCCGTCTAGCTCCCGCCGCTAACGGACTAACGGCCTTTCAAGGAGTTTTGATGGCCCCTTTTCGACGCAAGCCGGTGGGAAAACGGCGCTAGAAGGCTCCCCACAGCAGTTTATGGAGGGGACCAGGAGCAGGACGGCCAAACAAACAACCAGCGAGAAGCGGCAGGAACGGCGCGGGATCAGAAAATGGCGGCCGGCTTGGATCAGGCAGCGTGGGCCCAGTGGTCGCGGGAACAGCAGGAGTTCCTTAGAAGCTGCTTTGCTGACTTGAAAACGGAGATGCTGGCCCCAATGAAGGCCTCAATGGAGAAAATGGTTGAGACCCAGAAAATTCAGGAGAAGGCGATCAAGGAGATTGAGAAAAAGGTCTTGGATAACAAAGACGAGATACTGGGCCTGGCCGTCAGCGTGGAGGCACACAACGCCCTACACAAGAGGTGGCAGGAGAGGCTGGAAGACCTTGAAAACAGGTCCAGGAGGCAGAACCTACGCATTCTGGGCCTACCTGAGGGTGCGGAGGGATTGGACGCGAGCACATTCGTAACCACGTTATTGGGGTCCCTGATGGGGCCAGAAGCATTCTCTCGGCCTCTGGAACTGGATGGGGCGCATAGAGTCCTTGCAAGCAAGCCCAAAACGAAAGAACCTCCGAGGGCAATGGTGGTATGGTTCCACCGCTTCTCAGATAAGGAACAAGTCCAGCGATGGGCTAAAAAGGAGCGGAGCAGCAGGTGGGAGAACAGGACCAGGAGCATCTACCAGGACCTGGTAGCAGATCTGGCCAAGAGGCGCACTGGATTCAACCGTGCTAGGGCGGCCCTCCACAGCAAAGGGGCGAAGTTCGGGCTGCTGCATCCGACGAGGCTGTGGGTCACGTACCAAGATCGCCACCATTACTTTGATACACTGGACGAGGCATGAAATTTCATCAAGCAAGAAAAATTGGACTCGAACTAAACGACAGCCACACTGGGACGTTACTCTGGTGGGGAAGGTAATTGTCGAGTAGCTGGAGGCAGCGACGTTATGTTGTTTCCTCTTATTTTTTTTTATTCCCTGTTTCTTCAGCCATGTTTTCGTCTTTTGCAGAACTCAGCCGCAGAGGGAGGAGGGGGGCCCTACACGTAGGGCTGCTCTCCTGGCAGCTGGAGCCGTTTCTTTGATGGGGCCGGGTTTGCGCCCGGGGTTTGCTGTTTGTTTTGCTGGGGGGAGGGGGCGGAAAATGCTCTTTGGGTGTTGCTGAAGCAGATAAGTTGGGCTTTCCATAGGAAGGGAGGGGCCCGCAAAATGAGGCACCTGAGTAATCGGAGACAGAGGCGGGAGCGGCTGGGGTCAGCATGAGTCAGCTGAATCACGGAAGCGTAATGGGGGAAGAGGCAATGTCAAGCGGGTGCTTGACTTGGGGGTTTGGGATCACGGGGTTGCTGGGGGGTGGGGGGGGGATTGGATGCCGCTTGGCTGACAGAAAAGGTGCCAACATGGGGGAACAGAGGGAGAGTCGGAAGTGGGGGGCCTCCAATGGGAGGGCTCGAATAAGCGGGGGACGCGAGCTCGTGGCTGACCAAAAAAGGGAGATGGCTAGTCAGCAGGGGAGCGGGGAGATCAGCCCCCCATCCAGGCTGATCACGTGGAATGTGTGGGGCCTGAATGGGCCGGTCACGAGGGCTCGCGTGTTCTCGCACCTAAAGGGGTTAAAGGCAGACGTAGCCATACTACAGGAGACGCACCTAAAACTTGCGGACCAAACAAGATTGAGAAAAGGGTGGGTGGGCCAGGTGTTCCATTCGGGGCTGGATTTAAAGACCGGAGGAGTGGCAATCCTGGTCAGCAAACAGGTGGCTTTTGAGGCAGGGAATATTGTAGCTGACAAGGGGGGCAGATACATAATGGTCAGCGGGAAAATGCAGGCGACTCAAGTGGCGCGAGTGAACGTTTACGCCCCGAACTGGGACAACGTGGAATTTATGAGACTCACGCTGGGTAAAATTCCAGACTTAGACTCATACAATCTGATTATGGGGATAGACTTTAACACAGTTATAGACCCTATACTGGAATGGTCAAACCCCAGGTCGGGGAAGCGACCAGCGGTGGCTAAAGAACTGAGGGGATTCATGGAACAGGTGGGAGGCATGGACCCGCGGAGATTCGCCCGACCGAGGGCGAAAGAGTTCTCTTTCTTTTCCCATGTCCATAAAGTCTCGTATAGACTCCCGTATAGATTTCTTTGTGATGAGCAGGGCATTGATCCCTAGGATGGAGGGGACGGAATACTCGGCCATTGCAGTCTCCGATCATGCTCCACACTGGGTGGATTTGCGTCTTGGGGAGGAGAGAAGTCAGCCCCCACTATGGAGGCTAGATGTGGGGCTGCTGGCAGATGACAAGGTTTGTGGGCGGATAAGGAGGAATATCAAGAATTACCTGGAAACTAACGATACAGGGGAAGTAGCAGCATCCACAGTGTGGGAGGCCTTGAAGGCAGTTATCAGAGGGGAGTTAAGAACATAAGAACTAGGAACAGGAGTAGGCCATCTGGCCCCTCGAGCCTGCTCCGCCATTTAATGAGATCATGGCTGATCTTTGTGGACTCAGCTCCACTCTCCGGCCCGTACACCATATCCCCGAATCCCTTTATTCTTCAGAAAGGCATCTATCTTTTTCTTTAAAAAGTTTAAAGAAGGAGCCTCAACTGCTTCACTGGGCAAGGAATTCCAGAGATTCACAACCCTTTGGGTGAAGAAGTTCCTCCTACACTCAGTCCTAAATCTACCTCCACTTATTTTGAGGCTATGCGGCTATCAGGTCCAAGAGAGAGAAGAAAGAGCGGAGGGAGAAAGGCTAGCCGGTGAGATACTCAGAGTAGACAGGAGCTACGCGGAGACCCCCGAGACGGAGCTACTGAAAGAGCGCCGGAGGCTGCAGGCGGAATTCGATCTGCTGACCACTGGAAAGGCGGTAGCACAGCTGAGGAAGGCCAAAGGGGCTGTCTACGAATACGGGGAGAAAGCGAGTAGAATGCTGGCGCACCAACTTCCCAAGAGGGAGGCAGCCAGGGAAATTGGGGAAGTACGAGATAAGGAGGGCAGCACGGTCATAGACCCAAAGGGGGTGAACAAAGTCTTTGGGGCGGTTTACGGTAAATTGTATGAGTCAGAGCCCCCATCGGGGGAGAAGGGGATGAAGCAATTCATGGACCAACTGAGGTTCCCAAAGGCGGAAGAGGATTTGGTGGAGGGACTGGGGGCCCCGATAGAGCTGGAGGAGGTGGTAAAGGGTTTAGGAAACATGTATTGGCCAAAGCCCCGGGGCCGGACGGCTACCCTGTAGAATTCTACAATAAATTTTCGGAACTGCTGTGCTCACTCCTACTAAGGATTTTTAATGAGGAAAAGAAAGAGGGATCCTCCCCCCAACAATGTCACAGGCTTCGATTTCACTCATCCTCAAGCGAGAGAAAGATCCGCTGCAGTGTGGATCTTATAGACCGATATCGCTCCTGAACATAGACGCCAAACTGCTGGCCAAGATCTTAGCTGCTAGAATTGAGGTCTGTGTCCCTGGGGTGAAAGGGGAGGATCAGACAGGCTTCATTAAGGGCAGGCAATTGAATGCCAATGTACAGAGACTCCTAAACATCATCATGATGCCTTCAGAGGGAGGGGAGGCAGAAGTGGTGGCAACAATGGACGCAGAGAAAGCCTTTGATTGGGTGGAATGGGAGTACCTGTGGGAAGCGCTAAGATGGTTTGGATTCGGTGAGGGGTATATACGTTGGGTCCAGCTACTCTACCAGGCCCCCGTGGCAAGTGTGTGACCAACAGAGTGAGGTTGGAATTCTTTAGGCTCCACCGGGGGACGAGGCAGGGATGTACCCTCCCCCTGTTATTATTCGCCCTTGCGATAGAGCCGCTGGGTGGGGGGGGGGGGGGGGGGGAGGAGCATCGGGTCTCGCTTTATGCGGATGATCTGCTCCTGTACATTTCGGACCCACTAGAGGGGATGGGGAGGTCATGCAGATTCTGAGGGACTTTGGCAATTTCTCGGGGTACAAACTAAACGAGAAGAAAAGCGAGATGTTCGTGATCCAAGCTAAGGGGCAGAAAAAGGGACTGGGAGAGCTTCCGCTGAAGTTGGTCGAGAAGAGCTTTCGGCACCTAGGTATAGAGGTGGCTCGAAAGTGGGATGCCCTCCACAAGCTTAACTTATCCCAGCTGGTAGAGCAGATGGAGGACTTCAAAAGGTGGGGCATGCTCCCGCTATCTCTAGCGGGGAGAGTGCAGACCGTTAAGATGACGGTCCTCCCCAGATTTTTGTTCGTCTTCCAGTGCCTTCCCATCTTCATCCCTAAGTCCTTTAAGCGGCTGAACAAGATCATCTCGGGATTCGTAGGGGCAAATAAGACCCCGCGAGTAAAGAGACTGTACCTAGAGCGCAGTCGGGGAGGGCTGGCACAGCCGAACCTTTGCAGCTAGTATTGGTCGGCTAACATAGCCATGATTAGGGAATGGGTATTGGGGGAGGGGCTGACGTGGGAGTGGCTAGAAGCGGCCTCATATAAAGGTACCAGCCTAGGGGCACTTGGAACGACACCTCTGCTATTCTCGCCGGCCCGCTACTCCACTAGTCCGGTGGCAGCATTAAAGATCTGGGGTCAGTGGAGAAGGCACAGGGAGGTGGAGGGAGCCTCAGTCTGGACCCCGATACATAATAATCACAGATTTGTCCCGGGCAAGATTGACGGAGGGTTTCAAAGCTGGTATAGGGCAGGCATTAAAAGGATGGGGGACATGTTCATAGATGGGACCTTTCCCAGCCTGAAAGCGCGAGAGGAGAAATTCAGTTTGCCCCCTGGAAATGCTTTCAGATACCTTCAGGTACGCGCCTTTCTGAAAAAACAGGTGGTATCATTCCCGCTGCTACCCCCATGCAGGATACAGGATAGTGTGGTCTCCGGCACCTGGGTAGAGGAGGGGAAGGTTTCGGACATCTACCGGGAACTTCAGGAGGCGAAGGAAGCCCAGTTGAAGAGCTTAAGGGCAAATGGGAGAAGGAGCTACATGGAGAACTGGATGCGGGCCTGTGGGTGGACGCCCTAAATAGGGTCAATTCCTCTTTATCATATGCCAGGCTTAGTTTAATCCAGTTTAAGGTGGTCCACCGGGTGCACATGACGGGAACCAGGCTGAGCAAGCTCTTTGGGGTTGAGGATAAATGTGCAATGTGTGCGGGAAGCCCAGCAGATCATGTCCATATGTTCTGGGCATGCCCGGCTCTTAAGGGATTCTGGCGGGGTTTTGTTCAGGCAATGTCCAAGATCTTAGACACGCGGGTGGTGCCGAGTCCAGAGATAGCGATCTTTGATGTGTCAGACGATCCGGGAGTTCAGGAAGCGAAAGAGGCCGACGTGTTGGCCTTTGCCTCCCTGGTAGCCGGGAGATGGATCCTTTAAATGTGGAGGGACTCGAAGCCCCCGAGTGTAGAGACCTGGGTCAGTGACATGGCTGGGTTTCTCAGTCTCGAGAAAATAAAGTTTGCCTTGAGAGAGTCCATGATGGGATTCTCTCGGAGGTGGCAGCCGTTCCTCAACTTACTAGGAGAGCAGTAAAGGTCAGCAGCAGCAGCATCCTGGGTGGGGGGGATTCGTAACGTTGTATTGTTCTTTTCTTCGTACATATGGTTAACATTTATTTTGTTATGTTAATTGTTGCGTAGGGTTATGCAAAAATTTTGTTTTTGACAAAAATCTGAATAAAAATAATTTAAAAAAATAAATTAAATTGTCTTTAACTTTTTTAGTTAATCACAAATGATGGGCCGTCACATTGGAATTTTTATTTCTCATTAGAAGTGTCTATTCTGTGCATTCTGAAAAATCTCTTCAAATGTCTGTCACTCTTGATCTATCCATTAAGCATATTTGCCAATTCACTTTAGCTAGCTCCCCTTTCATGTCCTCATAATTGCCATTATTTTGTTTAAAGTAGTCAAACTGAATGTGAAATTCAATCATATTATGATCGCTGTTACTTTGGGGTGCCGTCACTCTGAGGTTATCAATTAATCCGATCTCATTGCACAATACCAGGTCAAGCAAAGAAGCCTGCTGTCTGATTGGCTCCAGACCATGAACTATCCTGAATTTAAAAAAAAACATTTTAGAGTACCCAATTATATGTTTCTTTTCCAATTAAGGGCAATTTAGCATGGCCAATCCACCTGGCCTGCATATCTTTTGGGTTATGGGGGTGAGACCTGATGTGTTGGGTGTTCTGGATCACATACAGGTCACCAACACTTGAAGTAGTGCAACACTATTTTACTAAAAGGTTAACTATTTAAACATACTTGAACTGTGGGTAAATACGATACTAGCTTTAACTAAAGACCTTTGTCTTGTCCTAATCAGTTGATGCACTCAGCACATGGTGAATGTCTGTGTTGCAGGCTGTGAGCTCTGTGCTCTTAGCTAGCTGCTACTCGAATGAGCGGGAACTCTGATGCCCCCTGTCTTTATAGTGCATGTGCTCTCACTGGTGATTGGCTGCGGTGTTGTGTATGTTGATTAGTCCCACTGTGTGTCCATCAGTGTGTGTCTGCACCATGATATACTGGTGTATATTATGACAAGACCCACGCAAACACCACACGGACAGTGACCCAGGGCTGGGATCGAACCTCGGTGCCATTCCTGAAAATATTCTATGATCTCCTCATTCGCATTACCTTTGCCCACTTGATTTTCCAATTTATATGCAAGATTAAAATCACCCATGACCATTGTAGTACCTTTCTGACAAGCTCCCGTTACCTCTTCTTTTATACTCTGTCCCACCATATAGTTATAATTAGGGACCTGTATACCACTCCCACAAGTTACTTTGTATCTTTATAATTTCTCATCTCAACCCAAACCGCTTCGACAACCTGATTTCCTGAACTTCGGTCATCCCTCTCTACTGTCACATTCAATATTCAGATCCCAATCTGTATCATACTTTAGCCATGTCTCTGTAATAGCTATCAGATCATACTTATGAATATCGATTAGCACTGACTCGTCAAGAGAAAATGTTCAATAAAATAAATTTAATCCACATTCAGTCCATGTATAAACAACTATCCAGCCTTGAGGAAATCAGAGATTGAACACTCTACAATGTGAAAGATCTTGGGCGGTATCCTCCGAACTCCCGGGAATCGCGCGACGCCGCTCCGCCGCCGAAACGCCATTCTTCAATGCGTGCAGAAATGGGTGCCCGCGCATGGCGCCCGGCCGCACGGAGAATCGCAGAAATCGGCCGTAGCGGTGATTCTCTGCTGGAGCAGGGATTCTCCGGGCCGAAGTTGTCACGCCGGCGCCGTTCTAACATGGTGTAAAACAGCGTCAACCAGTCGTGCTGGTTGACGCTGCGGGAGGAGGTGGGTGACGGTGTGGAGCGACCCCCGGGGGCGTGGGTGTGTGTGTGGTTGACGCCGTTGGGGGTGCGGGGACGGGGAGCGACACAGCCGTGTCTGCGGGCGGTGTGGGGGAGGCAGCCGGGGGTGGGGGTGTCCACACATCCAGGGGTGGTGTGGGGGGCCACACATCCGGGGTGGGGGGGTGGTCCCACATACCCTGGGTGGGGGGCCCACAGATCCGAGGGAGGGGGTGGCCACACATCCGGGGGGAGGGGGGGGTGGTCCCACACATACTCTGCCGGGGTGGGGGTGATGAAGGAGCGGTGGGGGTGACAAAGGCTGCGGACGGCAACATGCCCGCCAGGGCAGGGCGAATCCAACGGCCAGAGTCCATGACGGCAGACACGCGGCTGTCCACCCAGTGAGGGCAGTGCCACCAGACAGTGGCCCTGGCAGGGGGGACAGCCGACAGGTCTCAGGGCACCGAGCGGGCAGGGGTGGGGCACGTGCTGGCAACTGGGCCAGCCGTGTAGCCCATGGCACCTGGTTGTGGAGGGGTGTATACCAATGCTGAAACCCTGTCTACTCCCACCCCCTACAGATCGTACAATGTTTAGCCATCTCCCAACGTTGTTGGCTGCTGTGGCGGGGGCTGCTGCCCTGCATGAGGTCCAGTGGGAGCTGGATCACGGGCGTGACAGGGAGATGGCGGAGCCTGTTGTAGAGCAGCGGGCAGCAGTGGGGCACATGCAAGCCGCCCAGGCCGCAGGGCCAGACGCCCAACAAGCGCAAGAGGAGCACCGCGGCGTGAGGGATCCACAGCACGAGGATAACGAGGAGGAGGAGGAATGTGTGCCACAGCCACGGAGGCACCCGATGCGACAATGTGTATACCGGCCCCGCATGTCCTTCGAGGACCTTCCGGACAGGGCGTGCAGGAGGAGACTTCGGATGAGCCGGGAGACCGTCACCCACATCTGCCACCTGATGGCACACCTGGCACCACGTGGGACCGGGAGTGGACATGCCCTCCCGGTGGCCGTCAAGGTGACGGTCGCCCTCAACTTCTTCGCATCCGGGCCGTCACCGACGCCCTATACGACATCGCGGACCGGCACATACAGTTCCCTGTGGACCGCGCCCACCAGGATGCCCGCGCCACGGGTTTCGCTGCTGTTGCCCGAATACCCATGGTGCAGGGGGCGATCGATGGTGTGCACATCGCCATGCGGCCCACCTCGGAGGAAAGGGCCATGTGCCTGAACAGCAAGGGTACATATTCAATGAACGTGCAGGTGGTGTGTGCCCACAGGATGACGATCCTGCAAGTCTGCGTCAGGTACCCTGGCAGTGTGCATTACTCCTTCATACTGTCCTAATCGTTCATCCCCACCATGTTCAAGGGACCCCCCCCCCCCCCCCCCCCCCCCCCCCCCCCCCCCCCCCCGCCTGTGGGGCTGGTTGCTGGGCGACAGAGGTTATCCATTGCGGGGCCAGTACACACATTGTCACATCGGACGCCTCCGTGGCCGTGGCACACGCTCCTCCTCGTTATCCTCGTGCTGTAGCCTATACGGAGACCACAGACCGACGCGGAACACCGTGACAATGATGCCCATGCAGCGACCAGGAGAGTGGTCGAGAGGTGCTTTGGGCTGCTGAAGATGCGCTTCAGGTGCCTGGACTGCTCTGGGGGGGCCCTCCAGTACCCGTCGGAGAACGTCGGCCGCATCATCGTGGTGTGCTGCGTGCCGCACAACATAGCCCAGCAGAGGGGCGATGTGCATGAGGAGGAGGAGGAGGATGGTCAGGATGAGGGGAACTCTTCCCCAGATGAGGGGGATGGCGAGGGGGATGCAGATGCACGGGACATGCGGGATGGACGGCAACAGGAGGCTGCCCAGCGACGCCGGCTGGGCCAGCAGGCACGGCTGTCACTGGTAGCTGCACGTTTCGGCGAACTCGGTGGGGGTCAGTAGTGATGGGCATGGGCACAAACAGCAGAGTTCGGCGCCTCCCCCACCACCGACCACCCTCACCCTCCCCACCACCACAACACCTGCATGCATACCACCCCTCCATGACACATCACCTGCGGCACAACGGGATGGGGGCATACGGTGGATGGTGTAAGCGGGTCTGGTACAAGCATGGAGGATGATGACAGCCCGCCCTGTGATGGGCTCCGAGCCATACATCGTTCGACAATGTCTGACTCATGGCCACATCAAACGCGCACCCTGCACGCGGCCCAGACACTGCATCCCATGGCCCTGTTGTATGGCTGGGGGGCGGGTTTGCCGTGGGAGAACCGGGTTGGGGGGGGGGGGGGGGGGAGGGGGGGGGGGGTGCGGGGCCGCACGTCACCCCCCCAAGCTCAATGACAGCATTGTTAGGCGGTCCGATGCCTGTGGTTGGATCTATATTGGCATGGGTGCACAGGGCTTGCATGGGAGACTGCAGCCATGCGGGTCACGGCTGTGGTTGGACTGTCCCCCTGGGGAGGGGGGGGGGGGTTGTTACACATGAGAGGGGTTGGTGCAATGGGCACATTGCTGGGTACTCTCCCTGGCTGCCCTCAGTAGGTCATTGAGCTTTTTGCGACACCACTCGACAGCATTGTTAGGCAGTCCTGGGTGTCACCACGATGGCACTGACGGCCGTGCCCACCTCCCCTCCACAGATTCCGGGCCACGTTGGGTGGGACCCTCTGCCGGGTCCAGGGTACAGGTGCCCCCTCCTCTCCCCGAGGGCGTCCAGGAGCGTCTCCAGGTTGTGGGCGGTGAACCGGGGCGCTGCTCGGCGTGGCGCCACGTTGCTCCATTGGCAGCGTGTGCGCTCGTGTCGCGTTTGTGCGACGCAGTGCCGTGTCGATTGCGTGGCGCCGCGTCTCCGATGCTGCTCTGGGGCCGCGCCCTGCACTTCCCGCCACACCCCCTGCTAGCCCCCTTGTACGGCTCAGAATGGGGTCCCAGAACGGGCGCCGACCGCGGAGTGAAACACCCCCGTTTTGACGCCGGTGCCCACACTCTGCCGTTGGAGCAGAGCATCGCGCCGCTTAACTGTTTACACCGGCCATATCTTCCAGACCCGCCGACAGTGCGCCCCGACTGCAGGTTTCCTGTGGCATGGGATGGATTCAGTGGGAAATCCCACTGACAGCAGCTGGATCAGAAGATCCTGCCACTGGCCAACAGCAGGCCGCCTCCTGCTGCCGAGAAACACGCTGCGGGAAGGCAAGAACATTTTGCCCTATGTTACCCAAGACTGGTGTGTATCATTAAAGTGACAGTAATACCTGGGCTAATTACAGCTCGCAGCAAATGTGTTGATCCTGGTTTCTCTGACAACATCAGATGTATTCCAGAACAGATCAGTGAGAAATAAGTTTGCCTGTCAGCATAAAGTTTCGAATCAGTTTGCTCTGTAAGAAGAAAAATAAACAATTGTAAGGAAGGTTTTCATTCACTAGGTGTCAGTACAATAAAAACAAACTAGACCTTCTCTCAGTTTTTTAAATTACTTTATCAGAGTTACAAAGCCAGAGCTCAGACTGTGGACAGGGGCAAACCCCTAATCCAGCTCTTTGCCTGCTGCAAAAACCAATTCAAATTGAATCCAATTCATGGTCCCCACAAGAGAGACATACCAGATCCAGGCATTACACCTGATCCCACGCTCATCTTGGCCAAAAGACCGAGAAGCGATTATTGTCTGCAATCCCAAACACGATCTGACTGCCGGATCCTTGTTATGTACTTCACCCAATTAGGGAATGCTATCTGTACATCACCCAGATTGCTCTAGTTGTATATATATTCATATGGGATTGGGTGTTTTATCACCCTGCTCTATTCATACCCTCTGTCATATTTAAACTTCCTCTGAAGATCCTCCTGCCCTAGCCCTGTATGGACGTTTTTCTTTTTAGTTTCTCTGTCCCCTCATGCTCTCCAACTGCATCCTGCCCATGAAACCTACTTCCTACTCCATGGTACCACGTTCATAGGGGGGTGGGTGGCATAGCCTGTGGGCAGCACGGTAGCACAGTGGTTAGCACTATGCCTTCACAGCGCAATGGTCCCAGGTTTGATTTCCGGCTTGGGTCACATGGTGTAATAATCCACAGGAGGCAGGGGTTCCGTCACCACACCAGTATTTATTTGCAATAACTTATATACACGAGCAGCTCCAAACAGTGCTGCTAGCATTCCAGTCAACTTAAGACTGCCTCACAAGCCGACACAAGTGCTTATATAGCTCATTGAGGGAGCTCATACTCCAATTGGCCAACCAATAATGCCAATTGGAGGTCGTTACACATACTTTGTGTGAGTCTGCACGTTCTCTCCGTGTCTGCGTGGGTTTCCTCCGGGTGCTCCGGTTTCCTCCCACAAGTCCCGAAAGACGTGCTATTAGGTAATTTGGACATTCTGAATTCTCCCTCTGTGGACCCGAGCAGGCGCTGGAATGTGGCAATGAGAGGCTTTTCACAGTAACTTCATTGCAGTGTTAATGTGAGCCTACCTGTGACAATAAAGATTATTGTTGTCATTTGACTATTAATCCTGTGACCCAGGGTTACGCTCTAGGGACCCAAGTTTGAATCCCACCATGGCGAATGCTGAATTTGAATTCAGTAAAATCTGGAATCAAAAGTCTAATGATGATTGTCATACAACCCACCTGGTTCACGGAAACCTGCCTCTGAAACAGCCGAGCAAGCCATTCAGTTCAAAGACAAGTAGGGACTAGCCTAGACAGTGATGCCCACATCCTGCAAATTAATTTAGAAAAATGTATGTGTGATTCTACATTCTTGATAGAAGTATAGAGAGCAGGCCCTTCAGAGGCTGATAACTATGCAGCAATCAAAGTGACTACTTAAATACTTAAGGGCCTTAAAGGGAGAGGATGGGTCTCCTGGCTGAGGCCCTGCCCTCCATGCAATTTACCCCCCCCCCCCCCCCCCCACCCCCCACCCGCTCTGCCCCACCCCCACCTCCAAACACTAAAATCCTGCCCTCTGTTATCTCCTAGATGTTGCAATTATTTAATTAGATACTGGGCAGTAGATTATATGAGGTTTTGGTGAATCCAAATTCAAGAGACTCCCTATTGTAGAGCTCTTAAAATTTGTAACAAAGGTCCGGGGTAGACATTCATGTGGTGTGATAATGTAAAACAGGTGCTAGTGAATTAGCAACCTATTTTACTTCTCTCCCGATTTTTTAACCCGATTACTGATTTGTCATTGTACTATTATGCAAAGTTTAAAATGTAACCCCCCCATTCCTGGGTTAGAACTTTGCGTGCAAAAGGAGCTCTCGCTCAAGCGAACTGAGGCTGGTGAATAGCGGAGAAGCCAAAAATGAGATCCGTGCCAGGCGCCAAACAATTTGCGATTCAACTGGCCCGCTCCCCTAGGTGAAATCAGGATCTCGCCGTAGCGTGCCGAGAAACCAAGTATCACCACTTAAGCCTATTTCCGTACAATTAACGGGAGCCACCCCACATCCAACGGCCCTCCTGTCATTCAGCGGCCTTCCCAGCAAGTGCTCACACTGGCACTGATTAGAACTTTTTAAAAACGTGAACCTAGTGGAAGAGCTTCTGTGGAGAGCCGAAGAGATGAGTAGCCATCTTTGCTCACAGGTAATGAGCCTGTGGCACTGAGCTTGCTGCCCCAGTTCTCGGGGGGGGGGGGGGGGGGGGGGGTCACCGTGAGAGGGTTGGGGATGAGGCGCTGTGGGGGGGGCAATCAGGAGGCAACCACTCACGGAACCATGCCAACCCCTGGATCGTGCGTACTCGTACGTGGGCAACACTTGTCTGCCCCACCGACCACCCATAACCCCCACCGACAGCCAAGGTCTCTGGCCGTGAAGCTGAAGGCTATAGTTGGGGAATTGGCAATCGTGGTTAAGTGTGCACTGCATACATCCCAAATGGATCCCCGTGGGTGGGTGGGCCACATAGCATGTGGGAGTCATTGCCTCGCATCCCAATCTGACTGTGATGCCTGGCACTGCCTGAACACTGTGGGAGGCAACACCACACACGCAGCAGCCAACATCCAAACACCCAGGGGATGGGACACAGCTTCAGGGAGCATGTCCATGGCCGGAGGGTGGGTGAGTGCCACAGGGAGAGGACCAGCGACGGGTCCAGTTGATGTTGTGAGCAGGTGTCCAGGGTACAAGGTCTGGGGTCCGGTGAGGGAGGCGCACTGTGGCCAAGTGTGCATGAGCAGGGCATTCCGGGAGGGGCGGGGGGGTGAAATAAGTGGCGGAATGGAGGGTCCCGGGGTAGGAACCAGCACAGTTTGTCAGTCTAACCCTCTCCCAATGCCTTACAGATATTGAACACTATGGCAGAGATGTTGGATGCAGAAGTTGCCCTAGTGGTGCTGGTGCTAGGTGATGGGACCAGACACCGGAGAAGGCGGCAGCAGCAGCGTCTGTAGATGCTTAAGGTGGCGGACCATGTGCCAGTCCCCGTCCCATACCCTGAGGACCCGGCCGCCCGTCAGCTGTATGGGCATGGTCCAGCACAACCAGTGCTACCTTGATGGCTGGGATGAGTGTTGTTAGGGAGTGTAATGTGTATATGCAGATGCAGCTTGCCAGCCTCCAAGGTGTCGATCACAGACCCAACATATCCTGCACCATTTTTCAGTGGAATCGAGTGAGTTCCACACGGCACCGGTGCTAGCCCCTCAACGGTAGCGGAATCACCCCAGGTGCGGCACAGGTTTTTCGATTGTAAAAGTCCACAGATTCTCCATTGGCCTCAACACTCGTCTCAGAAACGTGGAATCCAGCCCTTGATCTTTCCACATTGGCCTTGTGGATATTCCATTTTCTGTCTACGCACTGAATTTAAGAAATGTATTGTATCAATTCTTAAAGGTGCCAAATAAATCAGTGAAGCAATAAATCAGTGAATCAATCAATCTGTAATCTATCACACCCTCCCAGGATATGTGTCACATCACTCCAGGGTGCTGGGACTGTGTCGGCACCGTCAGCGGGTCATTGTTGAGGGCAAGGAGGTGATGATAACTCTCAGAGAGCTGAGCTCTGGTGCTCCTCAATCTATGCCATAGTCTGACCCCTGCCTGTCTGCTGCGTGCTTGCTCATACCCATCACCTGCAAGAAGTGAGGCATTACACAAGGAAATGACAGAGGCATCCTGTCACATTAAACACAAGGGTGTTTAATGTTCTGTACAGGTCTCCACTCTCCCGATGGTGTCGTCCCCAAACTTCCCACCCCCTACCCCCCTCCACACACCTCCTACCTACCCCCCTCTCCGGTGCCCTCAGTGATCCTCAATGTGTGTTGCCCTCCTAGCTTCTAGCGCTACGTCTAGGTGTCTCCCCAAGATGCAAATCAGCGGTGGAGACTGCCATCTGCCTAACTTGTCCTGCCGGCTTTGATGCCCCTGGCGTGTGCCCTCTGAGGCCGGCTGGCCCCGGCTCACTCGTCGACAGCCGTGCCTCCCTGCCCCGTGTGCTGACTCTGAGACGTGGGCTCATCAGACAGGTGGAAATAAGGGGAGCTGGTCCAGATTGCACTGTCACCTCTGTATGGGACAGGTCCAGGTTGGCACCCTGCACCCCTTCCTCCTGGTCGGTGCCCATAGGGCCCGGGGGCCCACCTTGGGACGGAGGGGCAGCTGGTTCGAGCCCCGGCTGCCCTTGCATCATCTGGTTCTGCCAGACCTGGTGGTTCCTCATAGTCTGCACCATTGTGTTGACGCACTCGGCAATCCTCACCTGTGACTGGGACAAACTCTGCAGCACCGTGGCTGTTCCCATCTCAGAGCTCTCCCCTCCAAGGTGTTCTCCTCGGAGTCAGGAGAGGGTGCTGCCCGGGATGGGCTGGCTCCTTCGGCTGGAGGACCTGCGGGACAATGAACATGTGGTCAGTGGGAGGGATGGGTCCATCAGTAAGGTGATAACAAATTAGTTTGACAGGTCCTCCGGGTGGAGCCTGGTGGTTCCTCATCTCTGTGGCGTCTACTTGGGCGACCGCTCTATCCTTGGCCACACCGGACCTCCGGGCCCGCCCCTTGAAGGAGGTGAGGATTCTTAAGTCCAGCAGCTCACCGCCAGTCTGGGTCCTCTCCCGTCAATTGCAGGAGAGCTTTTCTGCGGAGACACAGGGCATCGTTAGCCACACGCGTGGCTCACAGTGATGGGTGGGGAAGGCTTGCAGTGAGAGTTGGGGAGGGGGGCTAAAGGGGGGGTGGAGGGAGGGTTGAAGGGGGAGGGGGTAGATGACACAAATATTGGCTGTGTAGTTGACAGTGAAGATAACAGTTGGCTCTAGAATGATATCAATGGTTTGGTTGAGTGGACAAAGAAATAGCAAATGGAATTCAATCTGGAAAAATGTCAGATAATACATTTGGGAGGGCAAATAAAGCAAGGGGCTATTCAATAAATGGGAAGATATTGAGAGGGGTTGAGGAAGTTGAGGGGAAGCATGGTGGTACAGTGGTTAGCACTGCTGCCTCTCACCGCCTGGGACCCAAATTCAATTCCAGCCTGGGGTGACTGTGTGGAGTTTGCACTTTCTCCCCGTGTCTTTGTGGGTTTCCTCCGGGTGCTCCGGTTTCCTCCCATGGTCCAAAGATGTTCAGGTCAGGTGGATTGGCCGTGCTAAATTGCCCTTAGTGTCCAGGGGTCTGTGGGTTCGGTGGGGTTATGTGGTTGCAGGTATAGGACGGGAACCTGGTTAGGTTTCTCTTTCAGAGGGTCGGTGCAGACACGATGGGCCGAATGGCTTCCTTCTGCACTATAGTGTTTCTATGATTCTAAGAGGCTTGGAGTGCATGTCCACAGGCCTAGAGGTGGCAGGACAGGTGGAGAATTTGGTCAAGAAAGCAAATGGAAAGTTTTCCTTTATTGGGTTAGGTGTTGAATACAACAAAGGGATGTAATGATGGAGCCATTACTGGTTAGGCCAGGGTTCTTCAGCCATCCTTCGGGACCCACACCGGCCGACCTTCCCGACCCACACCAGCTGACCTCCGCGACCCAACATTTTCACTTACCTTTAATGTGACAGGTGAGCCTGCTTGCTCCTCACAATCTCACTTGCTTTGTTATTCAGTGTTACATTTCTGATAATGACTTCAGCTGATGATTTAAGATCTGCATCCGTTGAAAAAAAAATCAAGAGGTTTGTCCTTGAACTCGCCATGATTAGCCTTCAAACTTTCATTTGCCCGTGCTTCCATGCAGATATCACACAGGAACTTTGAATCCTGATTTGCAGTGGCAAATCTAATAAGCCATACCTCAGGTAATCATCTTTATGCGGCTTTGTTCCTGTTTTCAGCTTCTTCGTCATGGCTTGATCATTAGAGGCCTTGGAGATCACGCCAGCACTGCTGGCAGCTGAAACATGGAGGATTCTCTCTCGCGCCCAGAACATGCAACGTCAGTGTATGGGGCGTGTGACCTGCTCTCTGTCGCCGCTTTGTTTGCTGAAAGAGAACTGGCCCTGGACAGCACACTGACGTCAGGAAGAGACTGTCCACCCCACTGGGCTCAGAGCCTGTCCACTGCTAGATCCGGCACGCATTCGCAGGATGGTCCTCAATCCCAATGTCCATCGAGGCTGGCATTTATAGAAGTGGGAGCGGCCGTTGGTCGTTCCTACCGCGTTCAGGAACGCCACGACTGATCACCCCGTGACTCTCGCGAAACCTACCCGCGACCCACACATGGGTCGTGAATCTGAGTTTGAAAACCCCTGGGTTCGGCCACAGCTGGAATTTTGTGTACAGTTCTGGTCACCATATCACAGGAAGCGCATAATTACTCTTAAAGCGAGCACAGAGGAGATTTACAAAACAGTGGCATGGGCTTGAAAATTGCAGCTATTAGGCTCATTTAAAAATGCATTCGCTTGATTCTCCCGGGGCCCGGGGTTCACCTGCCGGCCTGGAAGATCTCACCGGTGCATAAGGGAGGGTACCGGGGGGCATCCCCAAGGTTGGGGGGGTGAGAGGCAGTCACAAAAACAGGGCGAGAGCCTAAAAGGGGGGAGAGGGGAAGAGCAGGGCAGCCGGTCAAAATAGCACTATGATCTCCGAGGAATCTTTCCTGCTGGCGAGCCTCAGACACACCCCACTAAACCCACCCTTCAGCGGACTTCAACTCAAGTCTGCTGAATCATGTCTAGAATTTTTGTGCAGTAACTTGCAATGTTATCGGATTATTTGCATAATACAACACCTCAGAACACATTTTAAGGAGTAAACAGTAAAGGATTCTGAGGACGAGGCAGGAAAACTTTAAATTGGAGCAACCTGAAGTGTAATTCAAGGAATTGATTATTAAAAGACTTAAAGGAAATATAGATAGCAAGGCAGAGTGGTTTTAGGAAATAAAGACATAGGCGCATACAGTGGTTAATACTGTTGCTTCACAGCGCCAGGGTCCCAAGTTTGATTCCTGGCTTGGGTCACTGTGCGGAGTCTGCACATTCTCCCCATCTCTGCGTGGGTTTCCTCCGGGCACTCCAGTTTTCTCCCACAGGTCCCGAACGACGTGCTGTTAGGTCAATTGAACATTCTGAATTCTCCCTCAGTGTACCCGAACAGGCGCCTGAATGTGGCGACTAGGGGCTTTTCACAGTAACTCCATTGTCGTGTTAATGTAAGCTTACTTGTGACAATAAAGATTATTATTATCTTCATCGACTTATTTCTCCACTAATTTGTAAAGTGGAGAAAACAAAACTTTTTCAATTTATTAATTCATTGAATTCAGAGTGCCACTGGTAAATCCAGCATTTATTACCCATTGCTAATTGCCTTGAGGAGGCGTTGGTAAGTTGCCTCCTTAAACCTCTGTAGTCCATGTTGTCGTGTTGGGTGTTCTGGTCTACAAACAGGTCAACACGGCTGGAGATGGTGTAACTCTATTTTATTAACAATTCAACTGTAATAACATACTGTAACTTTGGGTACGTGCATTACCAGCTTATCTGTGGACCCTGTCCTGTCACTATCTAGGTGAGGCACTCAGCACATGGTGAATGTCTGAGAGGCAGGCTGTGAGCTCTGTGCTCTGAGCTGGCTGCTGCTAGAATGAGCGGGAACTCTGGTGTCCTCTGTCTTTATAGTGTGTGTGCTCTCACTGGTGATTGGCTGCGATGTTGTGTATGCTGGTTGGTCCTACTGTATGTCCATCAGTGTGTCAGTGTGTGTGTGATTGCACCATGATATGCTGATGTATATCATGACATTCCCCCCTTTTCGCAAAGAATATGTGCCTACATGAGAATAAATAAAGTGTAGTGTGTGTGCCTGATCATGTGTGTGCATTATTTACATCAATATGTACATGTGGCTATGCTATATACACGGGAAGGTGCCAGGTGCAGAGGAAAACTATGTTACACCAAGAATAAAACAAATGCTATGAACAAACAATGAAAAACTCTTAAAACAGTACGGCAGAACAAGTCAGTGAGTCCAATAGCGCAAGTCTTTGGGGTGGGCGACAAATTCGGGTTGACCGCCTCACGGGTGGTTCAGGGTCCACCGGCTGAGGAATGGGCCGGGCCACGGTCGAGTGAGGAGGAGGCAGGGTATCCGGAGGCTCAACAAAGTCCATGTCAGGGACAACAGGAGGGCGTGGCACCGGTGCAGAATTTCGTAGCGAGCGTGGAACCAGACGAAGGGCACGCCGATTGCGGCGGTGAATGGAGCCATCAGGCAAACGAACCAGAAACAAATGGGAAGCCACCTGTCTAAGAACCTCAGCGGTTGCCGACCAGCCACCCTCTGGAAGATGTATGCGGACATGATCTCCAGGCACCAGGGCAGGAAGATCAGTAGCCCGAGCATCATGAGCCACCTTGTGTTGCTCACACTCTTGTTGCATCCGCCGAAGTACCGGAGCATGGTCAAGGTCTGGGACGTGAATGGACGGCACAGTGGTCCTGAGGGTGCGACCCATAAGCAGTTGGGCCGGCGATAGGCCCGTGGACAGTGGGGCCGACGATAGGCCAGCAAGGCGAGGCAGAAGTCAGATCCTGCATCAGCAGCCTTGCAGAGGAGCCTTTTTACAATGTGGACGCCCTTCTCTGCTTTGCCATTTGACTGAGGGTGCAGGGGACTGGATGTCACGTGTGCAAAGTTGTATGCACTAGCGAAGAAAGTTCCTGACTCGTGAAGCAGGGGCCATTGTCTGACATCACGGTGAGCGGAATGCCGTGGCGAGCAAAGGTCTCCTTACAGGCCCGGATAACAGCCGATGATGTGGTGTCGTGCAGGCGTATGACCTCAGGATAGCTGGAAAGGTAGTCGATGATGATGATGTAATCCCTGCCGAGCGCATGAACAGGGCCACGCCCACCTTCAACCAGGGGGACGTGACCAACTCATGGAGCTGAAGGGTCTCACGTGGTTGTGCCGGCTGGAACCGCTGACAGGTGGGGCAATTGAGCACAGTGTTGGCAATGTCCTCATTTATTCCCGGCCAGTATACAGCCTCTCAGGCCCTCCGTCGGCACTTCTCAACGCCAAGATGGCCTTCGTGCAGCTGTTCTGAGACAAGCCGGTGCATGCTGTGTGGGATCACAATGCGGTCCAGCTTCAGGTGCGGTCCAGCTTCAGGAGGACACCATCCACGACTGCCAAGTCGTCCCGAATGTTGTAAAACTGTGGGCATTGTCCCTTGAGCCACCCGTCCGTCATGTGGCGCATCACACGTTGCAGAAGGGGGTCAGCCGCAGCCTCACGGCAAATGTGGGCAAGGCGTTGGGCAGTGGCCGGCAGATTGGCAGATGTGAAGGCTACATGTGCGTCGACTTGGCAAACGAACCCCTCTGGGTCGGACGGAGTGTTGACTGCCCTGGACAGAGCGTCTGCTATGATCAAGTCCTTACCCGGGGTGTATACAAGTTGGAAGTCGTACCTCCGGAGTTTGAGCAGAATGCGCTGGAGGCGAGGGGTCATGTCATTAAGGTCCTTTCGGATGATGCCAACCAGCGGGCGATGGTCGGTATCCACAGTGAACTGGGGAAGGCCATACACATAGTCGTGGAACTTGTCAACGCCAGTCAACAGGCCGAGGCACTCCTTCTCAATTTGCGCATAGCGCTGTTCTGTGGGGGTCATGGCACGTGAGCATAGGCGACAGGGGCCTATGATGAGGCGTCATCTCATTGCAGGAGGACCGCCCCAATGCCGGATTTGCTGGCGTCAGTCGAGATCTTCGTCTCCCTTGCAGGATCGAAGAACGCCAGTACCAGGGCGATGGTAAGCTTGACCTTGAGCTCCTCCCATTCATGCTGGTGGGTTGGAAGCCACTGGAATTCAGTTGTCTTCCTGACAAGGTGCCGGAGAGCTGTGGTGTGGGAAGCAAGGTTAGGGATGAATTTTCCCAGGAAGTTGACCATTCCTAGAAAGCGTAGCACCGCCTTCTTGTCTGTCGGCTTCTGCATAGCCGTGATGGCTGCCACCTTGTTGGCATCCGACCGCACACCCAACCGGGAGATGTGGTCCCCCAAGAACGTGAGCTCGGTTTGGCCAAAAGAACATTTGGCTCTGTTAAGGCGCAGGCCCTGGTCCCGTATCCGTTGAAAGACGCGTTGGAGGCGACTGATATGCTCCTGCGGTGTGGTAGACCAAATAATGATATCGTCCACAGAGACGCGCACGCCTTCAATGCCCTCCATCATCTGTTCCATGATGCGATGGAAAACCTCAGAGGCCGATATGATTCTAAATGGCATCCTATTATAGCAGTATCTGCCAAATGGAGTGTTGAAGGTACACAGCTTCCTGCTGGACTGATCCAATTGAATCTGCCAGAAGCCCTTTGAGGCATCAAGCTTGGTGAATATTTTTGCCCGAGCCATCTCGCACGTGATCTCCTCACGTTTGGGTATAGGGTAATGTTCCCTCATTATATTGCGATTTAAGTCTTTCGGGTCAATACAGATCCGGAGCTCGCCGGAAGGCTTCTTGACGCACACCATGGAGCTGACCCATGCAGTTGGCTCCGTCACCCGGGAAAGCACTCCTTGGTCCTGAAGGTCCTGCAGCTGCTGCTTGAGGCGGTCCTTGAGGGGTGCTGGGACTCGCGAGGTGCATGAACTACCAGGGTGGCATCTTGTTTGAGCAGGATTTTGTATGTGTAGGGCAGCGTATCCATGCCCTCGAAAGCATCCTGGTTGTGAGAGAGGATTGAGTTTAGTTGCGCCCTGAATTCCGCATCTTGGAAGTCAGACGTGCCTTCTGGAGAGAATCAATGTGAGGGTGGCAAGCTTGTATGATGAGTTGGGCTGAGTTCACCACAGTCTGCAGTTTCTTGCGATCTTGAATCGAGCAGTTGCCACACCAAGCTGTGATGCAGCCAGATACGATGCTCTCTATGGCACATCTGTAGAAGTTTGAGAGAGTCGATGCAGACATGCCAAATTTCTTTAGCTTCCGTAGGAAGTAGAGATGTTATTGGGCTTTCTTGACTGTTGCATCAACGTGAGTGGACCAGGGCAGACTGTTGGTGATGTTGACCCCCAGGAACTTAAAGCTATTGACCATCCGACCATCTCCACTTTGGATCCATTGATGCAGATGGGTTTTCAATATTTTTTGTTGTCTGACGACGGACTGTTGAATCTTTGTCTGATGATCTGTCACCAATCTCTGCTACATTACATGAGCTATCTCTATCCTACCCAATAGGGCTGGCTGCAGCCTCCTCCAATTCCATGAGGGCAATGATCTCTGCCATTCCTCTCCCGGTCTGGGCTAACTCTCATTTCTGTGTGCCAGCTTGCCCTGTATGAAGACAAAAGGTATATGAACTGAGGCTGGGTGAAATGCATGTCCCCCCCAATGTGTGGATAGAATGTGAGCAACATGATAAATGGGCAGGTGATGATGTGAATGTGTGGGAGTATGAATGTTGACATGTGTTCCATGCTAATGGATGCATGAGATCTGTGAAGGGAGTAGCTGTTTGAGCACATGATGTGCATCAGCAGGATGTAAATTACATGGTGATGAGGCAGCTTGATTTCCCTCCGGGTGCCCCATCTTCTGCAGGAGTCAAGCCAGGGCCCCAGGTACCTACCAAGAGGATGAGTGTCAGCCCAGACAACGGGGGGGGGGGCCTCCAAAGTTGTGCAGCCACTCAGAATCCCCTCTGCCTATACTGAGTGTTTGATACCGGAGGGAGTTGAAAGGAGCCCTACTCTTGACCGGGGTCGGGGGGGGGGGGGGGGGGGGGGGGGGGGCGGTGGGGGGGGGTGGTAATGATGTTGCTGTGCTTCCTCGAGCCTTTTGCCTCTGGACTGCTGACATCCTGCATGATCTCATAAAAACAAGTGGCTGGAGAGCGTGATTTGAAAGTGTTGCATGGTGCTTAAACATGGCACTGAACCTTCAAACCCGCCAGATGATAGCGGGAAGAAGAATCAGCTCCCCAGCCCCCAGGTGATTCGAAGAGATACTTGCTCATGCATAATTAATGAGGCTCCAAGCATGGAATTGGGCATGAGTTCATGCTGTTCCGGCCAATGAGAACCACCCACCACCGCACTTTGAAAAAAATGCAAAGTTCTGTCCTGTGAGTCTGGCTCAGAAAATGAAGGCAAGGCAAGAAGAAGAAGCTAAACAAAAAGCCTATTTGAAAATACTTCAAGTGTTGGATAGTAGACATTCGTTAAAAAGTATGGGTGAGAGACGATCTGAATTATCTGATCACTTGCCAAGTTATGGAGATACCACGACTACTGCAAAGCTGAACAAGTGGACTCTGAAGTGACAATTGAACTACAAAACATTGGTAATTTTGTTGAAATAAGGGGGGAAACCTACCCTGCAAACATTTTGGCCAAAATCTGTTACATTGGACGTGATAGAATATTTCTTACTAAATAAATTACATAAGTAATATGGAAAATTTGAAAAAAGAGTATGAAGTTGAAGACTGAAAGCAATTTAAAGATCTTCATGAGTCCATTTTCTGAGGATGAAGAAAAATGAATTAATTTTTTTCAGAAACCACTAAACTGTTATGCTTGCAAATTATTCCCTGCCCAAAGTAAAGGAAAACAAATACTCATTGATGGCCACTCTAATTGAGATGGAAAACTGAAGTAGTTCATTCGGAAACTGTGGTAGTATGTATTGGGGGTCATGTGGGACTGGAAGCCCTAATGTCATTGGCTGACAGATCCCGGGTCCTGGTTGGCCGTTGACCTCAAGCTCCGCCCTGAAGGCGAAGTATAAGAAGCCGGTGCCTTCCCCCGCAGGCCAGTTTACTATCGGGCTGCTGGGGAACAGACACGCTTAATAAAGCCTCATCGACTTCACTCTATTCGTCTCACGGAGCCTTTGTGCGCTACAATTTATTAAGCGTGTCTAAAAAGGACTATGGAGCTCAGGATCATTCCAGAATGCCTGAGGATCAGCCCCCACGCAGTGAATGCGGCAGCAGCCTTCAAACACTGGCAGACTTGCTTCGAGGCCTACATCAGATCGACCACAGGCCGAGTCTCAGACGAACAAAAACTGCAGGTCCTGCACTCGAGGGTGAGCACGGAGATTTTCACCCTCATTGAAGACACCGACGATTTCCAGACGGCGTTCACAGCACTGAGAAATCTCTACGTTCGCCCAGTTAACCAAATCTACGCTCGCTAACAGCTCGCGACAAGACGGCAAGCTCCCGGAGAATCGATGGACGAGTTCTACGCCGCGCTGCTGATTTTGGGACGAGCCTGCAGCTGCCCGTCGGTGAATGCAAACGAACACACGGACATGTTAATGCGCGACGCTTTTGTGGCAGGTATGCAATCCTCCCAAATCCGCCAAAGACTTCTAGAAAAAGAGTCGCTAGGACTCTCAGAGGCACGGGCCCTAGCAGCCTCCCTAGACGTGGCCGCGCGTAATACCCGCGCCTACGGCCCCGACCGCGCGGCAGGCCATTGGGCCCCGTACGTACCCGTCGCGGCAAACCCCCTACCCCCCCCCCCCCCCCCCCGGACACCCCACAGGCTTGCGCAGTCCAAACGCTGAGTCGAACCGGGGGCGCCCGCTGTTATTTCTGCGGCCAGGCGAAGCACCCCCGACAACGCTGTCCGGCCCGCGCAGCCATCTGCAAAAGCTGCGGGAAAAAGGGCCACTATGCGGTGGTGTGCCGATCCCGCGAGGTCGCCGCCGTCCCGGGAGCACAGGGAGCCCTGCAAGCTGTCTATGCGCCCCAACCCCCCCAGCACGCCATGTGCGACCCGCAGGCGCAGCTGCTCTGGGTCCCGACCACCGCGGCCCCGGGAGAACTGGCACGCCGCCTACGCTCCCCAACCCCCCTCCCCGCAGTCCATGTACGACCCGCCGCCGGCGCTCCCGATTTGGGTGCCGGCCAACACTCTCCACGGAGAGGAAGGGGTTTTTCGCGTCCCGAACGCCACCCTCACCCCCGTCCCGCGCCCCACACCTGACCCGCCGGCGCCACCTACCTGGACCCCGACCACCGCTGTCCCCGGTGAGGGAGCTCCTCGCGCTCCTTGCGCTCGCGGCCCCACGCCTGACCCGCCGGCGCCGCCGACTTGGGCCCCGACCACCGCTGTCCCCAGCGAGGGAGCTCCCCGCGGTCCTAGCGCCCGCGGCCCTGGCGCTCGCAGTGAAGGAACTCCGCGCGGTCCTAGCGCTCCCCAGACCCCCCAGCACACCATGTGCGACCCGCAGACGCCGCCATTTTGGGTCCCGACCACCACGAGGGGAGGAGGGGCGCCGTTGTGCGACCCGCAGACGCCGCCATTTTGGGTCCCGACCACCACGAGGGGAGGAGGGGCGCCGTCATCTTGGACCGCCCCCGACCTGTACGACGCATGGGGGCGGCCATTTTGTCCACCCCCGACGCCATCTTGTGACCCCTCAGCCACGTGCGATGTATGGGGGCGGCCATTTTGTCCATCCCCGACGCCATCTTGGACGGCAAAAACGGACCCCACCCCACTACTACAACCACGGCTCGCTTCGGTTACGCTCGATTAGGCTCGGCCCCGGACTCTCCAGACGACGACGACAACGGTCCTAATTAACGGCCACGAGACGCCATGCCTAGTCGACTCCGGGAGCAATACACCCCGACACGGTAAGACGCTGTTCCTTAACTACCTACCCCAGCGCACAAAAGATTTGCCTAGCTGCAGGATCCCACTCTGTACAGATCCAGGGATTCTGCATAGTTACCCTAACGGTACAGGGGAGGGAATTCAAAAACTACAAACTTAACGTCCTTCCCCAACTCTGTGCCCCCACCTTGCTGGGCTTAGATTTCCAATGTAACCTACAGAGCCTTACGTTTAAATTTGGCGACCCCATACCCCCACTCACTATCTGCGGCCTCACCACCCTCAAGGTGCAACCCCCGTCCTTGTTTGCGAACCTCACCCCGGATTGCAAACCCGTCGCCACTAGGAGCAGACGGTACAGCGCCCAGGACCGGACCTTCATTCGGTCCGAAGTCCAGCGGCTACTAAAGGAGGGCATAATCCAGGCCAGCAATAGTCCCTGGAGAGCGCAGGTGGTAGTAGTGAAGACAGGGGAGAAACAAAGGATGGTCATTGACTATAGCCAGACCATCAACAGGTCCACAGAACTAGACGCGTACCCTCTCCCCCGCATATCCGACATGGTCAATCGGATTGCCCAGTATAAAGTCTTCTCCACCGTTGACCTCAGGTCCGCCTACCATCAGCTCCCCATCCGCCCAAGTGACCGTAAGTACACAGCCTTCGAGGCAGACGGGCGATTATACCATTTCCTACGGGTCCCTTTTGGCGTCACAAACGAGGTCTCGGTCTTCCAACGGGAGATGGACCGAATGGTTGATCAACATGGGTTACGGGCCACGTTCCCGTACCTCGACAATGTAACCATCTGCGGCCACGATCAGCAGGACCACGACGCCAACCTCCAAAAATTCCTCCAGACCGCCAAAGCCTTGAACCTCACGTACAACGAGGACAAGTGCGCTTTTAGCACCGATCGGCTAGCCATTCTGGGCTACATAGTGCGCAATGGGATAATAGGCCCCGACCCCGAACGTATGCGCGCACTCATGGAATTTCCCCTCCCGCACTGCCCAAAAGCCCTGAAACGCTGCCTGGGGTTCTTTTCGTACTACGCCCAGTGGGTCCCCCAGTACGCAGACAAGGCCCGCTCCCTAATACAGACCACGACCTTCCCTCTGTTGACAGAGGCTTGCCAGGCCTTCAGCCGCATCAAAGCGGACATCGCAAAGGCCACGATGCGCGCCATCGACGAGTCCTTCCCCTTCCAGGTCGAGAGCGACGCCTCCGACGTAGCTCTAGCGGCTACCCTTAACCAAGCGGGCAGACCCGTGGCCTTCTTCTCCCGAACCCTCCACGCCTCAGAAATCCGCCACTCCTCAGTGGAAAAGGAAGCCCAAGCCATAGTGGAAGCTGTGCGACATTGGAGGCATTACCTGGCCGGCAGGAGATTCACTCTCCTCACTGACCAACGGTCGGTAGCCTTCATGTTCGATAATGCACAGCGGGGCAAGATTAAAAATGACAAGATCTTAAGGTGGAGGATCGAGCTCTCCACCTTCAACTATGAGATCTTGTACCGGCCCGGAAAGCTGAACGAGCCGTCCGATGCCCTATCCCGCGGCACATGTGCCAACGCACAAATTGACCGCCTCCAAACCCTCCACATGGACCTCTGCCACCCGGGGGTCACTCGGTTTTACCACTTCATCAAGTCCCGCAATCTCCCATACTCTTTAGAGGAGGTCCGTACAGTCACAAGGGACTGCCACATCTGCGCGGAATGCAAGCCGCTTTTTTTCAGGCCAGATGGAGCGCACCTGATTAAGGCTTCCCGCCCCTTTGAACGCCTCAGTCTCGATTTCAAAGGGCCCCTCCCCTCCACCGACCGCAACGCGTATTTCCTTAATGTAGTGGACGAATACTCCCGCTTCCCTTTTGCCATTCCCTGCTCCGACATGACCGCGGCCACAGTCATTAAAGCCCTGAACAGCATCTTCACGCTGTTCGGTTACCCCGCATACGTCCACAGCGACAGGGGGTCCTCTTTCATGAGTGACGAGCTGCGCCAGTTCCTGCTCAGCAAGGGCATAGCCTCAAGCAGGACGACCAGCTACAACCCCCGGGGGAATGGGCAAGTAGAAAGGGAGAACGGCACGGTCTGGAAGGCCGTCCTACTGGCCCTACGGTCCAGGGATCTCCCAGTTTCACGGTGGCAGGAGGTCCTCCCGGACGCTCTCCATTCCATCCGGTCGTTATTATGTACAAGCACTAATCAAACGCCTCACGAGCGTCTCCTTGTCTTCCCTAGGAGGTCCTCCTCTGGAACGTCGCTGCCGACCTGGCTGGCGACCCCAGGACCCATCCTGCTCCGAAAGCACGTGCGGGCACATAAGGCGGACCCGTTGGTCGAAAGGGTTCACCTCCTCCACGCAAACCCCCAGTACGCCTACGTGGAGTACCCCGACGGCCGACAGGACACGGTCTCCCTGCGGGATCTGGCGCCCGCCGCCACCACGCACACCCCCCCGACACCATCAACCCAACCGCCCCCCTTCCTGCCACCGCCGCACCCTGCGACCGCCCCCTTCCCAGGAGGATCAGTCCCCCTCCCCTTTGCACCGACAGCTGAAACCGTGCGGCTCCCGGAGGCGACAACACTGGTACAAGCACCACCACCACCGCCGGGGCCGAGGCGATCGACACGGACGACCAGACCTCCCGACCGACTCGTGGCGTCGATGTAAAACAAAGATGGACTGTCCAATGAACATTTTGTTTTTCCTATACCCTCTGTAAATAGTTGTAACAGGACGATACTGTCCAATACTGTACTACCATGTAACTGTTCTATCCTCCCAGGACCAGCCCTGTAAACCCTTACCACCATACGAAGCATCACCCCGCCGGGTTCATTTTTTACAAGGGGTGAATGTGGTAGTATGTATTGGGGGTCATGTGGGACTGGAAGCCCTAATGTCATTGGCTGACAGATCCCGGGTCCTGGTTGGCCGTTGACCTCAAGCTCCGCCCTGAAGGCGAAGTATAAGAAGCCGGTGCCTTCCCCCGCAGGCCAGTTTACTATCGGGCTGCTGGGGAACAGACACGCTTAATAAAGCCTCATCGACTTCACTCTATTCGTCTCACGGAGTCTTTGTGCGCTACAGAAACTAAAGTCCTAAATCTCAACAAAGGAAACCAAGAAGGTATGTGTGCTGGCTGCGATAGATTGGGTAACTCCACTGACGGTGGATAGGCAATGGCTAATATTTAAGGAACCAAAGCATGCATTGCAACAGTTATACATTCCATTCTGGTACCAAAACACAACAGGCAAAGTTGGCCCAACCATGGCTAACAAAATAAATTAAGGCTAGTATTAGATCCAAAGAGGAGTTACATAAATTTGCTTCAGCGTGAGGATTGGGAGGAGTTTAGAATTCGGCAAAGAAGAACCAAGAGATTGATTAAGAGGGGGAAAACAGAGCATGAGAGTAAACCTATACGGAACATGAAAGCAGACTGCAAAAACTTCCATAAGTTTGTAAAAAGAAAAAGATTAGTGAAGACAAATGTATGTCCCTTACAGTCTGAAATAGGAGAATTGATAATAGAGAACAGGAAATGGCAGAACAACTAAACAACTACTTTAGTTCTGTTTTCACAGAAGAATACACAAAATCTTCCCAGAAATACTAGGGAAGCCAGGATCTAGTGAGAAGGAGAAATTGAAGGAAATTAGCATCAGTAAAAAATGGAGAAATTATTGGGTCTGAAAGCTGCTAAATCCCCAGGGCCTGATTATTTACATCCCAAACTATTAAAGGAGGTGGCCACGGAAATAATGGATGTGTTGGATTTCATCTTTCAAACTTCTGTGGATTCTAGAATAACCCCCGCAGGTTGGATAGTGGCAAATGTAACCCTACCATTGAATAAAGAAGGCAGGGTGGGAGAAAACAGGTGAGTTAACCTAACATCAGTAGTAGGGAAAATGCTGGAGTGTGATAACAGGACACTTAGCAAATATCAACAGGATTAGACAAAGTCAACCTGGATTTAGGAAAGGGAAATCATATTTGACAAACCTACTGCAGTGTTTTGAGGATGTAACTAGTAGAATAATTAAGAGAGAACCAGTGGATGTGGTGCATTTGTACTTTCAGAAAGCTATTGATAAAGTTCCCCAGAAGAGGTTAGTATCCAAACTTAAAGCATATGGGATTTGGGTAATATAGTGGCATGGATTGAGAATTGGTTAGCAGACAGAAAACAGTGTAGGAATAAATGGGTCTTTTTCAGAGTGGGAAGCAGTGACTGGTGGGATACCACAGGGGTCAGTGCTGGGATCCCAGCTATTAACAATATATATATCAATGATTCGGATGAGGAAATCAAATGTAATATTTCCAAGTTTGCTGATGACACAAAACTAGGTGGAGCTGTGAGTGGCGAGGAGAAAGTACAGAGGCTTTACGGCAATTTAGGCAAGTTGAGTAAGTGGGCAAATACAAGGCAGCTGCAGTTTAATATGGATAAATTTGAAGTTATCCATTTCATTAGAAAAACAGAATGGCAGACGTAAATGGTGACAGATTGGGAAATGTTTATTTTTTATAAATTTAGAGTCCCCAATTAATTTTTTCCAATTAAGGGACAGTTTTAGCGTGGCCAATCCACCTAGCCAGCACATCTTTGGGTTGTGGGGGCGAAACCCAAGCAAACACGGGGAGAATGTGCAAACTTCACATGGACAGTGACCCAGAGCCGGGATTGAACCTGGGACCTCGGCGCCGTGAGGCTGCAGGGCTAACCCACTGCGCCACCGTGCCTTAGATTGGGAAATGTTGATGTACAAAGGGACTTGGATGTTCTTGTACACCAAACATTGGAAGCAAGAATGCAGGTGCAGGGAACAGTTAGGAAGGCAAATGGTACTTTGGCCTTCATTGCAAGATGATTGGAGCATGGAGCAAGGATGTCTTACTGCAGCTGTACAGGGCCTTGATGAGACCACACCTGGAGTATTGTGTGGAATTTTGGTCCCCTTACCTAGCAAAATACATACTTTCCATAGAGGGAGTGCAGCAAAGGTTGACCAGACTAATTCCTGGGACAACAAGATTGTTGTATGAGGAGAGGTTGGGTTGACTGGGCTTGTATTCACCGGAGTTTAGAAGAATGAGAGGTGATCTTACTTAAAAAAATACAATTCTGACAAGGCTTGTCAGATTGAGTGCAGGGATGATGTTTCCCCTGGCTAGGGGGTTCTATAACAAGGGGCACAATCTCAGGATATGGCCATTTATTATGAGATGAGGAGAAATTTCTTCACTCAGAGAGTGATGATTCTGTGAAATTCTCTACCATGTAAGGCAGTGGAGGCCAAGTCACTGAATGCATTTAAAAAACAGATGGATTTCAAGACACAAGAGGTGCCAAGGGATATGGGGAGAGAGTGGGAGTATGGCGTTGAGATAGAGGAGCAGACACGATCACATTGAATGGCAGAGCAGGCTCACTGGGCCGAAGGGCCTACTCCTCTATTCTCTATTTCTATTATTCCTGTACTGTGCTTATTATGAGGGTCGGTTGGCTCAGTTGGCTGGACAGCTGGTTTCATAGACTCGTAGAATTTACAGAAGGAGGCCATTCAGCCCATTGAGTCTGCACCGGCCCTTGGAAAGAGCACCCTACTGTAGAAGCCAGGTATTTCTGACACACCTAATAGGTAAAGGATAGTTATTTAGGATAAATATTAAGCCCCAGTTTTACCCATTTTAAATTAAGGATTTCAACACTCTCAAAACATAACAGTTTTATAGAAGCAGCATAATTCACTTACTAGATTAAAAGTTTAACTGATTTAATGAATACGTTTTCAAGTCAGTGTCCAAGGACAGAGCAGGACCCGTAGCAACAGTCATAGCAACAGCATTGCATGACAAGATAACATGAAGGCTCTAATGTTATAATAGCTAAGCCAGCAGAAAACCAGTTTTTGCTGGCCTTGATAAATCACAATATCGCATTCTTTAACATACACAAGTATGCAGATACAAAACAATTAGAAGTAACGTTGCATATTAAAGATGGACGGCTTGCCGTCAAATCAGATGTGTTTGAGTCTAACCCAAACCAATTAGGATTATATTGGGGTGTGATTAGATGGCTTAAGACAGATATGAAACAGTATAGCTGTATGTTTTGTTCGGCCATTTTTAGTTGTTGGTGTTGGTTTGAAGCTGAAGATTAGCTGGATTTCTCTCTCTCACTCTCTTTTTCGCTCTCTCCTTCATATTTCATTTTCAGACTTTGACTTTTATAGTTATTGTCGAGCTGTTTGCCTAGGCAAGTAAAATTTTTTACCTGTGATTGTTTGAAAGTTCAATTGTCTACAAATTTGTGAGCCATATGATGGCTGGACTTTAAAATGAATCAATACAAGACAAATAAAACAATTCTTATTTGCATCTGACAAGTTTTAACTCAAATTTCTACTGAGTTCCAGTAATCGCAAAGTGCTGCTGCTAACCGAATGGTTAAATCCTTCACCTACTCAAGCCCTCACCTCCACCCTATCCCCGTAACCCAGTAACCCTGAATTCTCCGGAAACGGCGCGCTGTCTGCTGACTGGCGCCCAAAACGGCGCCAATCAGATGGGCATCGCGCCGCCCCAAATGTGCGGAATGCTCCGCATCTTTGGGGGCCGAGCCCCAACCTTAAGCGGCTAGGTCAGCGCTGGACGAATTTCCGCCCCGCCAGCTGGCGGAAAAGTCCTTTGGTGCCCCGCCAGCTGGCGCGGAAATGACATCTCCGGGCAGCGCATGCGCGGGAGCGCCAGCGACTGCTGACGGCATTCCCGCGCATGCGCAGTGGAGGGAGTCTCTTCTGCCACCGCCATGGTGGAGACCGTGGCGGAGGCAGAAGGGAAAGAGTGCCCCCACGGCACAGGCCCGCCCGCGCCGCCTTGTCCCACCGGTAAGGTAGGTGGTTTAATTTACGCCGGCGGGGCAGGCATTTTAGCGGCGGGACTTGGCCCATCCGGGCCGGAGAATCGCGCGGAGGGGCCCGCCAACCGGCGCGGCGCGATTCCCGCCCCCGCCGAATATCCGGTGCCGGAGACTTCGGCAACTGGCGGGGGTGGGATTCACGCCAGCCCCCGGCGATTCTCCGACCCGGCGGGGTTCGGAGAATCTCGCCCCTGATCTTTTTGGATACTAAGGGCAATTTAGTATGGCCAATCCACCTAACCCTGCACATCTTTGGACTGTGGGAGGAAACCGGAGCGCCCGGAGAAGGTGTGTGAGGCAGAGTGATGTCGACAACGTGCGTTCAATTCCAATACCCACTGAAGTTAGTCATGAAGGGCCCGCCTTCTCAACCTTGCCCCTTGCGTGAGGTACAGTGATCCTCAGGTTAAGTCACCACCAATCAGCTCTCAAGGGGGAGAGCAGCCTATGGTCCTCTTGTGGCAACATTTACATGTTATGTGCTTACGCATTTCTTTGTCACTTATTTAGATTTCCCAGACATAAAAGAGTTGGCTAAGATTATTATGGGTGCGATCTTCCAGCCTTGTTACGATCTTGCTCAGGCGAAACAAGGCCGGTGAATAGTGGGAGAAGCCAAAAACAAGAACCACGGCAGGCGCCAAACAGTTTGCGCTGCAACCAGCCCGCTCCCGTAGGCGGAATCGGGATCTCGCCGTGGCGAAGAGAGAAACCAATTATCACCACTCAAGTACCATTTCCATTCAATTAACGAGAGCCACCGCATATCCAACGGCATCCTGTCATTCACCTGCCTCCCGAGCAAGTGCTCACCTGGCACCTATTAGTACTCCTTTTGAAAAACGTGAACCTGGCGGAAGGGCTTCTGTGGGGAGCCGAGGATGTAAATAGCCATCTTTGCTCACAGGCCAGGGAGGGTGGGGGACCCTCGGCTGGGGTGGGCCACCATAAGAGGGTAGGGGGGGGAGGCACTGGGGGGAGGGCAACCACTTGTGGCACCATCATACCATCCCCTCGATTATTAACCCATTCTGGAGGCAACCAGCAACTCCCACATTGTGTAAATGAATTTTTAAAAGATTTATTAGAACCTGCAATATAGAACATAGAACGATACAGCGCAGTACAGGCCCTTCGGCCCACGATGTTGCACCGAAACAAAAGCCATCTAACCTACACTATGCCATTATCATCCATATGTTTATCCAATAAACTTTTAAATGCCCTCAATGTTGGCGAGTTCACTACTGTAGCAGGTAGGGCATTCCACGGCCTCACTACTCTTTGCGTAAAGAACCTACCTCTGACCTCTGTCCTATATCTATTACCCCTCAGTTTAAAGCTATGTCCCCTCGTGCCAGCCATTTCCATCCGCAGGAGAAGGCTCTCACTGTCCACCCTATCCAACCCCCTGATCATTTTGTATGCCTCTATTAAGTCTCCTCTTAACCTTCTTCTCTCCAACGAAAACAACCTCAAGTCCATCAGCATTTCCTCATACGATTCTCCCTCCATACCAGGCAACATCCTGGTAAATCTCCTCTGCACCCGCTCCAAAGCCTCCACGTCCTTCCTATAATGCGGTGACCAGAACTGTACGCAATACTCCAAATGCAGCCGTACCAGAGTTCTGTACAGCTGCAACATGACCTCCTGACTCCGGAACTCAATCCCTCTACCAATAAAGGCCAACACTCCATAGGCCTTCTTCACAACCCTATCAACCTGGGTGGCAACTTTCAGGGATCTATGTACATGGACACCTAGATCCCTCTGCTCATTCACACTTCCAAGAACTTTACCATTAGCCAAATATTCCGCATTCCTGTTATTCCTTCCAAAGTGAATCACCTCACACTTCTCTACATTAAACTCCATTTGCCACCTCTCAGCCCAGCTCTGCAGCTTATCTATATCCCTCTGTAACCTGCTACATCCTTCCACACTATCGACAACACCACCGACTTTAGTATCGTCTGCAAATTTACTCACCCACCCTTCTGCGCCTTCCTCTAGGTCATTGATAAAAATGACAAACAGCAACGGCCCCAGAACAGATCCTTGTGGTACTCCACTTGTAACTGAACTCCATTCTGAACATTTCCCATCAACCACCACCCTCTGTCTTCTTTCAGCTAGCCAATTTCTGATCCACATCTCTAAATCACCCTCAATCCCCAGCCTCCGTATTTTCTGCAATAGCCTACCGTGGGGAACCTTATCAAACGCTTTGCTGAAATCCATATACACCACATCAACTGCTCTACCCTCGTCTACCTGTTCAGTCACCTTCTCAAAGAACTCGATAAGGTTTGTGAGGCATGACCTACCCTTCACAAAGCCATGCTGACTATCCCTGATCATATTATTCCTATCTAGATGATTATAAATCTTGTCTCTTATAATCCCCTCCAAGACTTTACCCACTACAGACGTGAGGCTCACCGGTCTATAGTTGCCGGGGTTGTCTCTGCTCCCCTTTTTGAACAAAGGGACCACATTTGCTATCCTTCAGTCCTCTGGCACTATTCCTGTAGCCAATGATGACATAAAAATCAAAGCCAAAGGTCCAGCAATCTCTTCCCTGGCCTCCCAGAGAATCCTAGGATAAATCCCATCAGGACCCGGGGACTTATCTATTTTCAGCCTGTCCAGAATTGCCAACACCTCTTCCCTACGTACCTCAATGCCATCTATTCTATTAGCCTGGGTCTCAGCATTCTCCTCCACAACATTATCTTTTTCCTGAGTGAATACTGACGAAAAATATTCATTTAGTATCTCGCCTATCTCTTCAGACTCCACACACAACTTCCCATCCCTGTCCTTGACTGGTCCTACTCTTTCCCTCGTTATTCGCTTATTCCTGACATACCTATAGAAAGCTTTTGGGTTTTCCTTGATCCTACCTGCCAAATACTTCTCATGACCCCTCCTTGCTCGTCTTAGCTCTCTCTTTAGATCCTTCCTCGCTACCTTGTAACTATCCATCGCCCCAACTGAAACTTCACACCTCATCTTCACATAGGCCTCCTTCTTCCTCTTAACAAGAGATTCCACTTCTTTGGTAAACCACGGTTCCCTCGCTCGACGCCTTCCTCCCTGCCTGACCGGTACATACTTATCAAGAACACGCAGTAGCTGACCCTTGAACAAGCTCCACTTATCCAGTGTGCCCAACACTTGCAGCCTACTTCTCCACCTTATCCCCCCCAAGTCACGTCTAATGGCATCATAATTGCCCTTCCCCCAGCTATAACTCTTGCCCTGCGGTGTATACTTATCCCTTTCCATCATTAACGTAAACGTCACCGAATTGTGGTCACTGTCCCCAAAGTGCTCTCCTACCTCCAAATCCAACACCTGGCCTGGTTCATTACCCAAAACCAAATCCAACGTGGCCTCGCCTCTTGTTGGCCTGTCAACATATTGTTTCAGGAAACCCTCCTGCACACACTGTACAAAAAACGACCCATCTAATGTACTCGAACTATATCTTTTCCAGTCAATATTTGGAAAGTTAAAGTCTCCCATAATAACTACCCTGTTACTTTCGCTCTTATCCAGGATCATCCTCGCCATCCTTTCCTCTACATCCCTAGAACTATTTGGAGGCCTATAGAAGACTCCCAACAGTGTGACCTCTCCTTTCATGTTTCTAACCTCAGCCCATACTACCTCGGAAGATGAGTCCCCATCTAGCATCCTCTTCGCCACCGTAATACTGCTCTTGACTAGCAGCGCCACACCTCCCCCTCTTTTGCCTCCTTCTCTGAGCTTACTAAAACACCTAAACCCCGGAACCTGCAACATCCATTCCTGTCCCTGCTCTATCCATGTCTCCGAAATGGCCACAACATCGAAGTCCCAGGTACCAACCCATGCTGCCAGTTCCCCTACCTTATTTCGTATACTCCTGGCATTGAAGTAGACACACTTCAAACCACCTACCTGAACAATGGCCCCCTCCTGCGACGTCAAATCTGTGCTCCTGACCTCTATACTCTCATTCTCCCTTACCCTAAAACTACAATCCAGGTTCCCATGCCCCTGCTGCATTAGTTTAAACCCCCCCAAAGAGCACTAACAAATCTCCCCCCCAGGATATTTGTGCCCCTCAGGTTCAGATGTAGACCACCCTGTCTGTAGAGGTCCCACCTTCCCCAGAAAGAGCCCCAGTTATTCAGAAATCTGAATCTCTCCCGCCTGCACCATCCCTGTAGCCACGTGTTTAATTGCTCTCTCTCCCTATTCCTCATCTCACTATCACGTGGCACGGGCAACAACCCAGAGATAACAACTCTGTTTGTTCTAGTTCTGAGCTTCCATCCTACCTCCCTGAAAGCCTGCCTGACATCCTTGTCCCCTTTCCTACCTATGTCGTTAGTGCCAATGTGGACCACGACTTGGGGCTGCTCCCCCTCCCGCTAAGGACCCGGAAAACACGATCCGAGACATCACGTACCCTTGCACCTGGGAGGCAACATACCAAACGTGAGTCTCTCACGCTCCCACAAAATCTCCTATCTGTGCCCCTGACTATCGAGTCCCCAATTACTAATGCTCTGCTCCTCTCCCCCCTTCCCTTCTGAGCAACAGGGACAGACTCCGTGCCAGAGGCCCGTACCCCATGGCTTACCCCTGGTAAGTCCCCCCCCCCCCACAAGTATCCAAAGCGGTATACTTGTTTCTCAGGGGAACAACCGCAGGGGATCCCTGCACTGACTGCTTTTTCCCAGTCCCTCTTACCCATCTATCTCCAATCTTTGGTGTAACTAATTCCCTGAAGCTGCTATCTATGACCCCCTCTGCCTCCCGAATGATCCGAAGTTCTTCCAACTCCAGCTCCAGTTCCCTAACTCGGTCTTGGAGGAGCTGGAGATGGCAGCACTTCCTGCAGGTAAAATCAGCAGGGACACTAACAGCATCCCTCACCTCAAACATCCTCAAATATCTGTTCAGGCATGTAAGTGTTGGGTTGGGTTTTCTCCAAAATCTCTTTTCTCATGCAACTGGTTGGAACAGTTTCTTAATGTTTGCTTTTAATTCTCTGCTGCATGTTTTCTGTAACTTCAGCCAAGCAACTAATCCTGATGACATTTGAGCGATTCGCTGATTTGAAACTGAAATGTCTTAGGTCTTTCCACCCGAGGGAGGACAACCTTTTTTACAGACTGAACTACTGTTCAGTTTTTAAAAAATTATTCACTAAGTATAAAAAACAGGCATAATTATTGCAGGAGAGAACGGGAACCAATTGGCGAGTGATCAATATACCCTCAGTATATCTCTTTCTAGCAAATCATATGGTTTCTTGGGGTGGAACAACTTCTTTAGGTTAATCAGATAAGCCTTCTTGCAGTCTTCGGCAATTCTGAATAAATTTACTGGTCCTACATTCAAATGGAATATGAGGTGGAGAAGCAGGGTTGTAGTCCTGCCTAATGTTCCCTTAACCTTTAAGTGTCTGGTAAAATGAAAGAATTGACAAATTGTTCTTTTAATGTAGAGCATGATTCTCCCACCGCATTACGCACAGCGCCAATCCCGTTGCCTCGGGTGCATTGTGGGAGAGGCCCAAGATAAGTTTTGTGCAGGGTGCAATGCACCCGACCCGATATGCCCGGCGTGATCTGGATCAGGCCCTCGCCAGAGTGATCCAGATAATCATATTTAAATGATCCATTAGGCTCATTTAAATATGCACAGCCCATTTGAGTCTGCATTCTCCCAGCTCCTGGTATTCACCGACTGCACCAGCCAGGCCTCAGGCTGGCACAAATTAGTACTGGTCTCCACAAACGGAGACCTGGCATAAAGGCGGCGGGGGTGGGGGTGGGCGGGGGGTGCTAAAGATGGGGGAAGCCCCCAGCGACCCCAGAGTGGGGTATGCCCACTTGGGGGTGGGGTCCAATGCCCCGACGCCCATGAGGATGGATGGGTGTGGGGTCGGGTCACCCTCATGTCTGGGTGGAGCAGGGGTGGGTCACATAGACTTTTAGTGATGGAGGGGAAGTTGCCTCTCTGGGGTCAATGGGTTGTATGTTGCCTATGTCTGCTGCGGGTCATGATGTCCGTGGGTGGCAGCTGTGGCGATCCCTCCACTTAAGGAGCTGGTATTTCCAACGACGTTAGAATTTTTTTCAGCAGTGGGGAACTACGGTCACGATCTGCTGGCCAAGTCCCACTGGAACCGGGGCGCAACACAGCCGGTAGATTCCGGGAGAGGCCTCACCCGGGATTCCAAACGGACTTTACGCTTCGCGAGATCGAACCATATCTTGAGACGGCACAATCTGGGTCCCGCCCACAATGGGACCAGATCTAACAGCCACCTGGCATCTACCAGCCTAGTGAAGAGACACCAGTTTGACGCAATTCAGTACTGGTTGCCTCAAACAGGGACCAGCTGGAATGGTACCTCAGTTGGGCGGGTAGGTGGTGGTGGTGGTGGGGGGGGGGGGGGTGGTGAAAGGTTTGCCCAGGCGATTGGAGGCCCCCAGGTGGTTGGCCTCCAGCAGGGTGGCAACTTGGCACTGCCAGCGTGGAACTCTGGCAGTGTCATCTTGGCAGTGGCACCTGTGCGGCAACCTGACACTGCCAGGGAGTCCAGGTGCCACACTGGCATTTGAGTCCATGCCGGGATCGGGCCCGGTGTCCCCTGCCCATGTGAGCTGAGGTGCGGGGTGACTCGATGACCCCCTTACAGGTGCGTTGGGGGGGGCCTCCGGCTTTCATCGGTGGTCGAGAGATTGGGATGCCATTTAAAAATGTTGTTAGCCCTGCTGCTTCACGGCACCGAGGTCCCAGGTTCGATCCCGGCTCTGGGTCACTGTCCGTGTGGAGTTTGCACATTGTCCCCGTGTTTGCACATCCCCACGTGATCCACATCCAAAGATGTGCAAGCTAGGTGGATTGGCCACGCTAAATTGCCCCTTAATTGGAAAAAATTAATTGGGTACTCTAAATTTATTTTTAAAAAAATGTTGTCCCAATCTCTTCCTGCATGGAGGAGCTCCAATCGCCAGAGCTCCTCAGTGCAGGAACTGACACTGAGTGTGGCCTCGGAAGAGGGCGCGTTCCCTGCCAGAGCACTAAAAGGAAACAGAGTACGGTAATCCCTCCCAGAACAGACTAATTTCCCCCCCACTGCTGACAGCTAAACTTTTCCCGAAGAAGTCGATAAATGGCTTCCACCTCCGGGCAAAGCCTTCCACAGAGCCTCTCAAGGCGAATGTTATTTTCTCTACCCTGAGAAACCCTGCCAGGTCACTCTTGGTTCGGGGGGTCTGAGTCCCACCATTCTAACAATATCTGTCTCCGGGCTACCAGGGTGGCATCGGCCTCTCTCACCCCCGGACGCCCAGGTCTCCTGACACACCAAAAACCGCCACCTCTGGACTCGGGCCCACCTTCGCCTTCAGGACCTCAGACATAACGTTGGCAAACACCTGTCAGAATCCCCCAAACTTTGGACACGCCCAGAACATGTGGACATGGTTCATGGGCCCATCCGCAAACCGCCCACATCTATCCTTCACCCCTTCAAAGAAACTCATCATCCTGGCCACAGTCATGTGTGCCCTGTGGACCACCTTAAACTGTACAAGGCTAAGCCTAGCACACAATGATATGCATTAACTCTCCTCAGAGCATTCTCCCACAGCCCAGCCTCCAACTTCCTACCCAACTCTTCCTCCCACGTTCGCTTCACTTCCCCTATCGGGGTTCCCTCCCAATCCATCAGTTCCTTATAAATTTCCGACACCTTCCCTTCCCCAACCCCTGTTCTTGACACCACCTTATCTTGTAACCACTGGGGCGGCAGGTGAGGAAAGGATCCCTGTCTCCGAACAAAGTCCCTCACCTGCAAAAATCAGAACTCATTCCCGACGGGCAGTTCAAATTCCTCCTCCAACTCTTCCAAGCATGGAATAAGAAAAATAATCGCTTATTGTCACAAGTAGGCTTCAATTAAGTTACTGTGAAAAGCCCCTTGTCGCCATATTCTGGCACCTGTTCGAGGAGGCTGGTATGGGAATTGAACCCGCGCTGATGGCCTTGTTCTGCATTACAAGAAAGCCGCCATCGATAAACAAATCCCCAAACCGCTCGATCCCCGCCTATGCGGAGGTCAGGGTTAGGGTTAGGGATGGGATGTTAGGGTTAGGGTGGGATGTGCTGCTGCTATCGGTGGCGGAGTGGGTGTAGACAGTGAAAATGACGGTGCTGCCATATGTTTTTCATCTTCATCCCAAAATTATTCTTTAGGAAAGTTAATTTGTTGATCTGGGGGTTTGTTTGGGCGGAAAAAAAACACGGGTTAAGAAGGTCCTGTTGGAGTGGGGGCGAGGGTGGGGGTGGGGGGGGGGATGTGGCTGGCCTTGCCAAACATAATGAATTATTATTGGACGGCAAACAATGCTATGGTAAGGAAGTGGGTAGTGGGGACGGGGTGGGGGTCGGCGTGAGGGTGGATGGAAGCGGTACAAGGGGTACGGGTTTAGGGGCATTGTTGACAGCACCTCTGCCATTCCCGCCGGCCAAGTACTCCACAACTCGGTGGCGGCCCTGCTGGTGTGGGGAACAGTGGCGGCAGCATTTGAGGTTGGAAGGTGCCTTGGTGTGGGCACCGATTTGCGGTAAACATAGATTTTCACCAAGGGAGCTGGATGCGGGATTTCAATGTTGGCGATGGAGAGGGATCGAGCGGTTTGGCGACCTGTTTGTGAGCGGCAGCTTTTCGAGTTCAGAGGAATTGGAGGAGGAATATGAGCTGCTCAGTGGGAACGGGTTCCGCTATTTGCAGGTACAGGACTATGTGAGGAAGCAGGTGCGGTCTTTTCCCAATCTGCCTCACCCAGGACTATACAATAAGGTGGTGTCGAAGGAGGGTGTGGGGGAGTGCATGGTGTCTGAAATTTACAAGGAGTTAATGGACTGGGAGGGAGCCCTGAAAGGAAAAGTGTAGAGGAAATGGGAAGAGGTGCTGGGGAGGGAATGGAGGTTGCGTTGTGGGAGGAGGCTTTGAGGAGGGTGAATGTATCTTCTTCGTGCGTGAGGCTTAGCCTTATCCAATTTAAGGTAGTTCACAGGGCAGAGATGACGGTAGCCAGGATGAGTACGTTCTTTGAGGGGGTGGAGGACAGGTGTGGGTGGTGTGTGGGGAGGCCCGCAAACTATGTCCATATGTTTTGGGCATGTCCGAAGCTGAAGGGGTTCTGGCAGGGATTTGCAGATGTAATGTCCGAGGTGCTGAAGGTGAAGGTGGCCCCGAGTCCAGAAGTGCGGATATTTGGTGTGTCGGAAGACCCGCAGTCCAGGGGGCGAGAGAGGCCAACGTTGTGGCCTTTGCCTCCCTGGTAGCCCGGAGACGGATTTTGCTGGAGTGGAGGGATTCGGGGCTGCGGAAGCCAGGGACGTGGCGGAATTCCTAAAGTTGGAGAAAATCAAGTTTGCCTTAAGAGGGTCAGTTGATGGGATGGCCTGGAGATGGAAATCGTTCATCGACTTTTTCAAGGAAAATTGAGGTATCAGCAAGGGATGGATCATGGGGTTAAAATGGGAAGGTTAGGACGGGAAGAGGGGGAGTGGCAGGGAGATCAGGATGATCGGGTAGTTATTTTGTATGAGATTTTTGTTTGTTCTTACTCTTGTGATGGTTCGTGTTTAATGTTTATATAAATGCCTTAATAAAAATATTTCTTTTGAAAAGGAAGGGAGAGAAAAAAAGGAGAAATACAGACCAGTTAGCCTGACATCAGTAGTGGGAAAGATGCTACAGTCTTATAAAAGATGTGATAAGATAACATTTGGAAAGCAGTAACTGGATTGGACAAAGCCAGAATGCGTTTGTGAAAGGTAAATCATGCTGAACCAATCTACTGGAGCTTTTTAAGGATGTAACCAGTATAATAGATAAGGGAGAACCAGTGGATGTGGTGTATTTGGGCTTGCAGAAGGCTTTTGATAAGGTTCCTCATAAGAGGTTAGAGCGCAAAATTAAAGCACATTGGATAGGGGTAATGTATTGGTATGGATTGAGATGTGGTTGCCAGACAGGAAACAGAGAGTGGAAATAACTGGGTCTTTTTCCAAGTGGCAGGCAGTGACTAGTGAGATACCGCAGGGATCAGTGATTGGGCGCAAGCTTTTCACAATATATATAAATGACCAGGGTGAGGGAACCAAATGTAACAGTTCCATGTTTGCTGACGACACAAAACTGGGCAGAATTGTGAGTTGTGAGATGGATGCAAGGAAGCTTAAGGTCATTTGGATAAGTTGAGTGAGAGGTCAAACACATGGCGGATGCAGTACAACATGGCAAAATGTGAAGCTATACATTTTAGTGTGAAAAACAGAAAGGAAGAGTATTATTTAAATGGTGATATATTGGAAAGTATGGATGATCAAAGGAATCTGGGTGTCCTTGTACACCAGTCAATGAAAGTCGAGAGGCAGGTGCAGCAAGCAATTAGGGGGGTAAATGATGTGTTGGCATTCACTGCAAGAGGATTTGAGTTCAGAAGTAAAGGCGTCTTACTACAGTTATACAGGGCCTTGGTGAGACCACACCTGGAGTGTTGTGTACGGTTTTGGTCTTCCTCCCTAAGAAAGGATATACTCGCCATGGAGGGAGTGCAGCGCAGGTTTTCTGAGCTGATACGAGGGTTAATGGGACTGTTCTGTCAGGGGAGATTGGTTAAACTGGGCCTGTATTCACTGGAGTTCAGAAGGATGAGAGGAGATCTGACAGAAGCATATAAAATTCAAACAGGGCTGGACAGACTAGATGCAGGGAAGATGCTTCCCTGGTTGGGGAATCTAGAACCAGGTGATACAGTCTAAGGATATGCGGTGGACCATCTAGGACTGAGATAAGGAAACAGTTCTTCACTCAAAGTGGACTAAACCTATGGAATTCCCCATGTCAGAAGACGGTGAAGGCTAAGTCACTGAAGTATTCAAGAAACAGATCAATATTTTTAAAGATTTTAATGGCATCAAGCGCTATGGGGAGAAAACAGGGATATTGCATTGAGATTGAGGATCAGCCATGGTCATGCTGAAAGGCAGACCAGGCTTGAAGGGCCGAGTACCCTACTCCTGCTCCTAGTTTCTGTATACCTCTGTAGGGCTCCAGCTTCCCACCCCTCAGTCTTTCCTCTGCCTTCCATTGTTCGGCATCCTACTCGACCTCCTTGACCCTCTACCTTCCATCGTGTGCCTTCGCCCTTTCCCCAGTCCTTGCACAGCCTTCCGTCCCTATTGGATTTAACAATTATTTAGGGGGCCCTTTAAGAAAATCAACTAAATCATTGTTCAACTTTTTAAAAAACAGTTGTATAATCGACTTATAAAAAATGAATAAACTATTGAACCCTGTTCTATAGAGTCTGACAATGTTTCAAAGATGTACCATACAAATATGCCGAAAGAAGAGATACGAAGGTACTTTCAATAGAATTGGCAACAATCTAGTAACAATAACATGACTAGACCAGACCTGATCCAAGGATTTTGACCGTGGGATAGAACACATGGGAACTATGCTGTGTCAGGGGAAATAATAAATAATTGGAGTAAGTGATTAATGACTAATTAACCAATCACCTGTTAAGTGATTGACACTTTCCTGAACAAATCAGGGGGAGGGCCTCAGTTGAGAATTAGAACCAATGAAAGTGAATAAGGGACTACACCATAGATAAGGATTTCCTTAAGAATATGATCGTATGATTGATTATAGAGAGAAGAATTTTCGCTTCCAAGATTCTTGAAGCATCTGTGAAAATTACATTTATTTTGAGACCTTTGTTAAAATTACTTTTATTTTGAAGTCTTTCTTGAAACATCTTTTATTTTGAAGCATTTTCTTTTACTTTCCCTTATCTCAAAATTTAGAAGACTTTTCGCTGTACTCTCAAAGGTTTGTGTATTATTTTGATCTAAGTTTTTGCGATATAATTTTGAGCAAATTCTTGAAAAATATAGAGTGTTTAGGACACCTCTTCAACCAGACCAAGTACCTTATTTCGAGAAGAAATAAGAAGATCTTACAGTCCTCATTGCTCCCCTTGCTCTCGTCAGCCCCACCCAACCTCACTTTGCACCCACCCTCGATGGATCTTCAAAATAGTCAAAATAAAGGCTGCATGAGTCCCACAGTACAGTGGCGTTACTACAAACAACAATGCCAAGCACCATGAGCATAAGATCCCTGCTCTTCTCAACACCAGGCGTAGTACTAGTCAGTGTCTGAAAGTGGAGGCTGCAAGAATCCAGCAACACATTGCTATCCTTACAGAAAATGCTGGATTGGAGCAGGAAGGGACCAATATTACAGCCCCAGCAGTATGGCATTGAATGCGACAAGAGTGGCACAGCGCTATGGCAGGTAGACTATCCATGTTACACTCACCTCAAAATCACCAGTGAACGTAGGTCTGACCTGTGCAAAGCTGTTCATTTTCAAGCATGTTTGGCACCAGTATAATTTCCCGCTGCGGTGATGCAAAATTGGAAGGCGTGATGCGAATCCGGCGAGTCGTTGTTTTAGTGAGCATTCGTAAGATTGAAATGAATGCAAAAGGCGTTCACGCCACTAGGCAGAGGGATAACCAGCCCACCATTAATCCATCATGGGGAGAATTGCAAACGTTTTTTACACCGGGTTTGTCTTTTTGCTTGCCGCTAGATTCTCCGCTCCTGCCCGCTATAAACCCCACCGTGGGCAGGGTGGAATAATTCCACCCAACGCTTCTATTGTAATAGCAGAGGAATTAATTTCATATGAATAGGCAAAGCATTTGGTAATTTCAAGGCTCAATCCTCTTCGTTTTTTATCAGGCTTATTAGTCATGGGGTCTGAATGACATGGAGCTATGCTTCTTGTGAACTGTGACAAGGATAATTAGGCTACTTCTGAACCTGGCAACAGAGATGATGCAGTTCCCACATTTGAAGCTACATGTTTAAACACATGCGACCCGAGTTAGGTACAGTCATGCTGCTGTGTCTCAGATCTTTTTGAGTACATTTAAAAATTGTGATGCAACACAAAAGAAATAAAGTTAGCAATATAAACATTGGGCGGGATTCTTTGGCCACGTCCGCCTGGCGACAGAAATTCCCACTCGAGGTCAATGGACCTTTACATGGTCCGTGTCCCGCCCTTTGCGATCTTGCAGAGGGCGCGGCCGAAGAATCCAGCCCACTGCCTTAAAACAGAAACTGTATTGAGAAATGTGAATGCTGCATTCCTGTTTCAGACATGTCTAGGATGGTCCCGAGGACCGAAGGCTCCAAATCTCTACCACCTGACGACGAACTCCAGCTTCATATTTCAACATTTGAAAATAAGCAAACACAGGTCTTTTCGCACAACTTTAATGAGTTTCCCATCCCATGAGTCTCTACAATGGGAGTATATCTTGCTTAAACTCCTTTTGTTTAATTGTTCCATTCCCTACAATGCTTGGGGTTTTTTTTAAACCAAGCCTTCAGAAACTCTTTCACCCATTTCTGAGTTTATAAAAAGAAATCCTTCATAGAGAAACTCAGGCTAGATAAGGAATTTGTAATTTTGCCTACAGCAAACAGTGTACTTGAGGAATCCTGCCAGGCAGCAACCATGTGACTGCCCCTGTTTGGAGAGTTGGATGCTTCATTTTTATATTTAAATCAAGCTTCTAAAATGAAGTTCGGATCTAACAGCTACTCACTGCATTTCCCAGTGCTCTGACCCATGTTCTGCTATTAACACATTCTGCCATCTTACCATTATCTGCACTTTCTTAATCTTTAACATTACCATTAACACACTCTTTGTTTTGTGTTCCAGGACATCGAGGGCAGGATTCTCCATTTTATAGCCATGTGTTTCTTGGTGCGGCGCCGGGAAACACGCGGCTAAACACGCTCACTTTGATTGAGCTTGGACACCCATATCCCTTTGATGAAACAGCTGGGGTATGAGGATGTCCACAGCAGCGGCCTGTGTGGGCTCCCAGATGACCAGAGGCCCCACTCAGCACTGTGAGCAGCCAGGAGCCTGTAAGCAGCACCAAGGGGGTTCATTCAAATGGTAGGGTGACTGCAGCTGTAATACCCTCATGGGACCTACAGGGTGGGAATGCTTATCTTCCCTGTGTTCCTTGTGGAGTACGAGCTCCCCTGCCAGGGTATCTCAATTAGCCAATGTATAAAAGGTCAGCCAGACCGTGTGGAGTTTGCACATTCTCCCCATGTCTGCGTGGGTTTCACCCCCCACAACCCAAAAAAGATGTGTAGGTTAGGTGGATTGGCCACACTAAATTGCCCCTTAATTGGAAAAAAAAAATTGGATACTCTAAATTCATTAAAAAATCAATCAATAAATAAAAGGTCAGCCAGTAAGTCATTGACCAAAACAGGAACCCAGTAGGGATCTATCGGGTAGTGCACTTTTCATTCGTGTAAATGAAACTTTGTTTCTTATTTAACTCGGTGTGGACTCACCGTGTCCTTATTAAAGCAGCAATGGCGGTCTGAGCCAGGCCACTCAATCCCAAGGGAGACACGCCCAAGTCCACGGACTTGGCAGCAAGTCAATCCCTGGTACTGCCCCCGACACGGAAAGCCACCCCCCAACAAGCCTGTCAACATTTGAGGGTTTTTCAGTTTTTTTTAGTCTCCCACTCCCCCGCTGCAGCCATGACGCCCAGACTCCGCTTGTCAATACGTCCATTAATTTGCATCTGTGAGCCATTCGCCTCAGTGCGGTGGAGCATTGTGGCAGGGCGGAGCATACTGTGCCCAACCTGCTAAGTAGACTTAAATGCATGCAAATGACAGTTTTGCATGGCCCCGCCAGCGCGGGATGCAAACCTTGATTTTGCTTGCAGGGAGGGACGAGAGTATGGCGCCGGAATTGGCGCAGGGTGCAAACCTCGATTTTTAATGACCCTTGATTCTCCTCACGATTCGCGTTTCCAGCATCGCGAATCAGAGAATCCAGCTCCAAATCGCTGCTCGTTCCCAGTATCCCTGAAAATTTACTCTGCTCCATCTGCTGCACTCCCTCTTAAACAATATAAAATTAACCACATGTCTCCCTCTCTATTGCTCTGAAACAGAGTGACCAATTTGATCAACAGTTTGTTCTGAATTCTTGTTTTCCGGAATTCTTGAAACATCTGTTCAATTAATTTTGTTTTCAAGTAATTTCTTTATATTTTCCCTTATGTTTATGTTTCAATGCTCCGTCACTATTTTCTGACGAGTTTATGTATTAATTTGATCTAAGTTTTAATTCAGTTCTTATGGTAGAAAGATTTTAGAAGGATGAGGGGGGATTTTATTGGAACTTACAGGATACTGCGTGACCTGGATAGAGTGGACGTGGAGAGAATGTTTCCACTTGTAGGAAAAACTAGAACCAGAGGACACAATCTCAGACTAAAGGGACGATCCTTTAAAACAAAGGTGAGGAGGAATTTCTTCAGCCAGAGGGTGATGAACCTGTGGAACTCTTTACACTCGAGCCAAATATACCCAACGGTTGATCCATAAACCAACTGATCCAGATAGAATTGATAGATGGTCTAAAGAATTACCTAATCCAAAAAAAAGGATGTGGAGATGCTGGCGTTGGACTGGGGTGAGCACAGTAAGAAGTCTTACAACACCAGGTTAAAGTCCAACAAGTTTGTTTCAAACACTAGCTTTCGGGAAAAAAAAGGAGGAATGGGAACATGGGAAGGGCTTGAACGGTTACGACAGATTTATAACCTCCACCTGCTGGATGGAATTCAAGTTTTGTCGTTACTAACCCCCAGACAAGAAAGCAGGCAACTTTTAGGGATGTTAAAGAAGCATAAGGGGGTGACAAGCAGCAACTAGATAATGGCTGGATTGTAGTTAAGCAATGCCTGTTAAAATACAACCCGACAAAGATTACTGCTTGTGTACAAAAAAGGACAGAAGTATCAGAATATGAAGAAAGGTTTAGGAAAGTATGGACAGAGCACTCAGGAATGGAATTGCCTGAGGGTCAGGAGGCTTGGGAAACAAGCACTCTTGAACCATTAAAGGCTGCAATTATTGTTGCAGATGTGTCACATTAAAATTGGTGCTTCCTGAATGGGGTCAAGTATCAACAATGTATGCAATGTTAGTAAATCTATGTGCTCAAATCGATCAAGATTTAGATACTAAGGTCCATGCTTTCCAAACAGAAGCACAACTTAAAGGTATATCAGTCCAATCAATAAATAACACTTTGTTGAATCAAATGTTCCACGGGAGTCGAACTTTTTGAGGAAATTTCATGATTGTGGAAAGGAAGGACATTGGGCGAGGCCATGCCGGGCTAAACAACAGGGGCGCCTGGAACATGACATTACACAAGGAGAGCCATTTTACGGCCCCACCCATCTTCTCCACACATGATACCGCCTGGGGAAATGTATTTCCAAGGACCATATATGACTCCCACTCCACCCATTCCTGCTTCTGGACAGACTCCTGTTTCTGCTCCTGTCCCTGCTCCTACCTCTACTCCTATATTTTATCCACAATCAACATATAAGCCCGAGGAACAGTCAGATACAATGGATGCATTCTGGAAATTATCACCACAATGTAGAGCTGCACTGTTGGAGCTGTGAAAAAACTAGGGACGCCCACCCTCAGTTCCCCATCTCTGCCTCTCTTTACAACATAATTGACAATAGGAGGGATGGATTGTATACATTAATGAGGGTGGGCAGTGCAGAAGTAGATTGTCTTTTTGATACAGGAGCAGAGCTAACATGCTTTCCTTGGGAATATGAAAAAGTATTTCCTCTGGATTACAAAAAAACTGTGGCCTACGGTATTGAGGGTGATCTATTGTTGACTATTAAAAGAACTCACTCTCACAGGCAGCCATGTGATAGAGCCGCCTGGACATCGCAGCGGCGCTCTTCAGCGTGGCCCAGTCACAGCAGGCCATTGCTGAGAGCGTTGATGGCATTGCCCAGGCTGGCGTGGCGCACACTCAGAAGGAGGTGGCCCACACGCAGAGGGACGTGGCCCACTCACTGGCTGATGTGGCACAGACCCGTAGTGTGGGGGCACAGTCGCAACGTGATGCGGTGCAGTCCCAGACGGAGATGGTCCACTCCCTCCTCCGTGCTCCATGGTCACGAGCATGCAGACCCTTGTCGAGACCAGAGGGGGCCTCCAGGACTGGCAGCACCAGCTGTCGGGGGGGCCTCAGGGGTTGGCTTCGCTCGCACCCCGCGCCATGTAGTAGCCCAGGGGCCATCGGGCACCCCGAGGAAGGAGGAGGTTCGGGGGCCCGTATCGGTGACCCCCGCAGGGGAGGTGTCGGAATGCCGCAGCACCGTTCCTGGTGTATCTGGGGGGCAGCGGGCAGAACAGGGCGGCACCACGACACCCAGGACGCCTGAGCAGCAGCCGGGCCCATCCAAGCCGGGCCGCCCCAGGAGACATGCGCCAATGGGGACCCATGTCGCGGGGCAGGAGTCACAGCAGGCCGCCTCCACTCCTGCTGTACCGTCTGGAGAACTACCTAGGCATAGTGTTAGGGCTCCGTAAAGCCAGAAAGTTAGACACCAGTTAGACACTTGGCAGAAGTGAAGGCTACATGTGCGTCAACTTGGCAAACGAACCCCTCTGGGTCGGACGGAGTGTCGACTGCCCTGGACAGAGCGTCTGCTATGATCATGTCCTTACCCAAGGTGTATACAAGTTGGAAGTCGTACCTCCGGAGTTTGAGCAGAATGCGCTGGAGGTGAGGGGTCATGTCATTGAGGTCCTTTTGGATGATGCCAACCAGCGGGCGATGGTCGGTCACCACAGTGAACTGGGGAAGGCCATACACATAGTCGTGGAACATGTCAACGCCAGTCAACAGGCCCAGGCACTCCTTCTCAATTTGCGCATAGTGCTGCTCTGTGGGGGTCATGGCACGTGACGCATAGGCGACAGGGGCCCATGATGAGGCGTCATCTCGTTTCAGGAGGACCGCCCCAATGCCGGATTTGCTGGCGTCAGTCGAGATCTTCGTCTCCCTTGCAGGATCGAAGAACGCCAGTACCGGGGCGCTGGTAAGCTTGACCTTGAGCTCCTCCCATTCACGCTGGTGGGTTGGAAGCCACTGGAATTCAGTTGTCTTCCTGACAAGGTGCCGGAGAGCTGTGGTGTGGGAAGCGAGGTTAGGGATGAATTTTCCCAGGAAGTTGACCATTCCTAGGAAGCGTAGCACCGCCTTCTTGTCTGTCGGCTTCTGCATAGCCGTGATGGCTGCCACCTTGTTGGCATCCGGCCGCACACCCAACCGGGACATGTGGTCCCCCAAGAACTTGAGCTCGGTTTGGCCAAAAGAACATTTGGCTCTGTTAAGGCGCAGGCCCTGGTCCCGTATCCGTTGAAAGACACATTGGAGGCGACTGGTATGTTTCTGTGGTAGACCAAATAATGATATCGTCCACATAGACGCACACGCCTTCGATGCTCTCTATCATCTGTTCCATGATGCGATGGAAAACTTCAGAGGCCGATATGATTCCAAATGAAAATGAAAAATGAAAATCGCTTATTGTCAAAAGTCGGCTTCAATTAAGTTACTGTGAAAAGCCCCTAGTCGCCACATTCCGGCGCCTGTTCGGGGAGGATGGTACGGGAATTGAACCGTGCTGCTGGCCTGCTTTGGTCTGCTTTCAAAGCCAGCGATTTAGCCCTGTGTTTAACAGCCTCTGCATTCTATTGTAGCAGTATCTGCCAAATGGAGTGTTGAAGGTACACAGCTTCCTGCTGGACTGATCCAATTGAATCTGCCAGAAGCCCTTTGAGGCATCAAGCTTGGTGAATATTTTTGCCCGAGCCATCTCGCACGTGATCTCCGCATGTTTGGGTATAGGGTAATGTTCCCTCATTATATTGCAATTTAAGTCTTTCGGGTCAATACAGATCCGGAGCTTGCCAGAAGGCTTCTTGACGCACACCATGGAGCTGACCCATGCAGTTGGCTCCGTCACCCGGGAAAGCAATCCTTGGTCCTGAAGGTCCTGCAGCTGCTGCTTGAGGCGGTCCTTGAGGGGTGCTGGGACTCTGCGAGGTGCATGAACTACCGGGGTGGCATCCTGTTTGAGCAGGACTTTGTATGTGTAGGGCAGTGTACCCATGCCCTCGAAAGCATCCTGGTTGTGAGAGAGGATTGAGTTTAGTTGCGCCCTGAATTCCGCATCTTGGAAGTCAGACGTGCCTTCTGGAGAGAGTGAGAGCGTACTCGCTGAACGAGGTGGAGGAGTTTGCACGCCTGTGCGCCTAGCAGAGAGTCCTTTGAAGAGCCCACGATCTCGAAGGGTAGGATGGCTTTACGCGAGTTGTGCGTCACTTCGAATTGGCACGACCCCGTGGCAGGGATGACGTTGACATTATAGTCGACCAGTTGACAGATGGATGGAAGAATTGCTGACTTGACCCTCAGGGTTTGAAGTGCTGACCATGCGGGGAGATTTGCGGAAGCACCAGTGTCCAGGCGGAATGTGATCTGGGATCGGTTGACCATCAGGGTGGCACACCACCCGCGTCCGGATCAATGCTGTGGACCGACAGCGGCTGGTGCGTTCGACTTGGGGACAGCTTGTTCTTGTTGATGACAGCAATGCGGAAAGGCTCCCTGTCCTCAGTGTCACTGGTCTGTATGATGTCAGGATCGGACTCGGTGAACGTGGGTAGAATTGCCCGAACATTTCTGCGAGGCTGGTTAAACTGTTGCGAGTTGGCAGGCTGAGGTGCTCGACAGCAGGCAGCATAGTGGCCAAGCCTGCCACAGCGTAGGCATTGTCGCGCTTTGGCCGGACATTGCCACTTTAAATGGGCGGAGCCACAGTTGCCGCACGTCATGACATCAGTGCGTTTGTTGCGCCACTGCGCATGCGCAGTGCAGTCTTGCGTAGTGCACGCATCGTGTTCCTCCGCGTCAACGTCCGCTCTTTTGGCGCGTACAAGCGCGGGAGGCCTCGGAAAGCGCGCAAAATGGCCGCCCTCCTCCGGGCCGCGGGCCGGGAGGTGCTCGATCGTCTAGACCCCGCTCCGCCTCGTGGGGCCCCTGCCGCGCCGTTTCAGCCGCCTGGATGTGTGAGTACCGGCTGGTGGCGTTCTCATGCAGGACGCAGGTCTCGATGGCCGTCACTAGGGTGAGTTGCTTGATTTTAAGGAGCTGCTGGTGCAGGGTGTCCGACATGACCCCCAAAACTATCTGGTCACGTATCATGGAGTCAGAGGTGGGCCCATAGCCACAGGACTGCGCGAGGATGCGGAGGTGTGTTAAATAAGACTGGAAAGGCTCGTCCTTACCCTGCAGACGCTGCTGGAACAGGTACCTTTCGAAGCTTTCGTTAACTTCGACGTTGAAGTGTTCATCAAATTTTAGGAGCACCGTCTTGTATTTGGTTTTGTCCTCGCCGTCCGAGAATGTAAGGGAGTTAAAGATGTAGATGGCGTGTTGCCCTGCCGTGGAGAGAAGAAGGGCAATCTTCCTGGTGTCCGATGCATTCTCCCTGTCTGTGATCTCTAGGAAGAGCTGGAAGCGCTGTTTATAAAGCTTCCAATTCACCCCGAGATTGCCAGCGATGCGTAGCGGCGGCGGCGGGTTGATGTTCTCCATGCTGCAGGATGGCGGATTGCTGATAAGTTGCAGGTCGGTCTCACAGGGGCTAGTATGCGTCCACTCCTGGAACCATGTCGTGTTGGGTGTTCTGGTCTACAAACAGGTCAACACGGCTGGAGATGGTGTAACTCTATTTTATAAACAATTCAACTGTAATAACATACTATAAGCTTGGGTACGTTCATTACAAGCCTATCTGTGGACCCTGTCCTATCACTATCTAGATGTGGCACTAAGCACATGGTGAATGTCTGAGAGGCAGGCTGTGAGCTCTGGGCGCTGAGCTGGTTGCTGCTAGAATGAGCGGGAACTCTGGTGTCCCCTGTCTTTATAGTGCGTGTGCTCTCACTGGTGATTGGCTGCGATGTTGTGTATGCTGGTTGGTCCTACTGTATGTCCATCAGTGTGTCAGTGTGTGTATGATTGCACCATGATGTGCTGATGTATATCATGACAGTGGACATAGAGGCTTGCAGGAGTGGAGGAGGCTGTATGTCTAGGTTAACTGAGAGAATGATAAAAAATGCACGTTTATTACAAAATAATACCGATCCTGACGCTGAACACAGTAGCAGGAAATGCCACTCAAAAAAAATTTGACAGGTCTCTGACTGCAAACTGCCCAACTACACTGTGGCCCAGAGAGGCAAGGAAGTCCATGGCACCGGCTTCTACATCAGCCTCATGTGGTCCTACACTGCACAGCAGTCAGAATTTACCAAGAGAGAAAACTGAAAAAATGGTCAGGCGATCTTTGTGGATCATTTTTTGTGACATTTTGCCGACCGATTCTACACCATCCCGCGTTCCGTCGACAGGTGCATATTCCTGAGTAGTGGCCCTCTCACAATAGCCACTACTCCTGACGGGGGAGAGCTGCGGTGCGTGGCGACCGTGTTCCAGACTTTGAGAAGGTCCTGGTACAAGACGGGCAGCGCCAGCAAAGAATTCCGAAGACATTATTGGTCAACGAACAGGAGCTGCACGGCATAGTTCATGTCGTGCACCTGGCGGAAGAAAGAAGTTCCCAGGGCACATCATCATGCAGGAGGTCAATGTACTGGTGTCGCCGCAGAGTTTGAAGGCGGAAAGCCGCTGAGAGGACCCCAGGAGAATCCCTTGCAGAGTTACTATCCAGGCTATGCAGGATTGCGGAATACTGTGACTATGCTGAGACCTTGTCAGAAATATTACGCAACCGTTTGGTTTGCGGTATTAACAATGCGGCCACGCAGAGAAAGTTGTTAGCTGAGCCAACATTGACTTTTCAACAGGCCATTCAAATAGTATTGTCCCAAGAGAGAGCAGAACTGGGAGTGCAGGAGCTACAGAGAATGGAGGTGCACGCCTTGGGGCGCAACCCCTTTCGTCCAAAAGCGTCTCCCTGCACCCCTGCGGTACCTTGCGCGAGGCGCCGTCCGGAACGACACCAGTGGCCATTGGATGTTCCTCCCCAAAGGGAGCCTTCTCCAGAACGAATGGATGAGGAGCCAAGTCCATGTCGGACTTGTGGGCACCAACCCCGTTGCGGACGCCGGTCCTGGGGGCGCCAGAGGCGCCGACGTTCCGACAGAAACTGGGGTCAGCCCAGGTGCCGTACCTTCCATTTGGATGAACCTGCGGCGACTACTCCCAAGGACGTGGAGATGGAGCATGACTGCCTGCAGCTGCATTGTGTGGCAACTCTCAGTGTGGCCCCCATTAAGATGACAGTACGGGTCAATGGTCACCCGCTTGAGATGGAGTTGGATAATGGCGCAGTGGTCTCCGTGATCGCCCAGAGAACATTCGACTGCATCAAGCAGGGTACCTACACGGGGGAACCATTAGACATTGCAGAAACTACGATGACCCCTGTTGTTTATGGACGCCAGGAGGGGAGTTTCCCGCTTATCATGGTGCGCGGCCATGGGCCCAGCCTGTTGGGTCGGGACTGGTTGCGCCATTTGCGGCTGCAGTGGCAGCACATCCTCCAAACAGGTTCTGGAGGGTTGACTGAGGTGCTTGGACGGTACCCAGATATATTCCAGCCCGGTTTGGGGAAAATAAAAGGGGCCGTAGCCCGTATCCAAGTCGAACCAGGAGCCACGCTGCGCTATTTCCGGGCGCGCACGGTGCCTTACACCTTGCTCGAGAAGGTAGAAGGGGAGCTCACTCGTTTGGAGACCTTGGGTGTTATCAGGCAGTCCGTTTTGCTGACTGGGCAGCACCAATTGTACCTGTAATGAAGCTGGATGCCCCAGTTTGCTTGTGCGGCGACTATAAACTTACAGTGAATACGGCTTCCCGGCTCGACTGATATCCAATGCCTCGCGCCTCGCATAGAGGATCTCTGCGCGAAGTTTGCAGGCGGACTCTCATTCACAAAATTAGATATGAGTCACGCCTACCTACAGTTGGAGCTGGACCCTGCCTCTCGGCCATATGTAACTATCAATACACACCGGGGCCTGTATGAATATACACGGTTGCCCTTTGGGGTATCCTCTGCCTGTGCTATTTTTCAACGTGTCATGGAGGGCATCTTGAGAGTGGGCATCCGGGTGTTGGCCCGGAGTTATGATTGGTGGCCAGGCCTCGACACCGACATTGAGAAGGTGGCCCAAAACTGCTCCATTCACCAGGAGCATCAGAAGCTTCTGCCGTATGCGCCCCTGCAGCACTGGGAATGGCCAGGGCGGCCTTGGGCACACTTGCATGCGGATTTCGCCGGCCCTTTTCAAGGATCCATGTTCCTTCTATTAATCAAAGCCCAGTCTAAATGATTAGAGGTGCATAAGATGGTAGGCACAACGTCCTGCGCAACAATCGAGAAGATGCGTTTGTCTTTCAGTACGCATGGCCTCCCCGAGGTGCTGGTCACGGACAACGGCACTCGGTTCACAAGTGAGGAGTTTGCGAGGTTCATGAAGATGAACGGCATACGCCATATCCGCACCGTCCCATACCACCCGGCTTCCAATGGGTTGTCGGAATGCGCAGTGCAGACATTCAAACGAGGTCTAAAGAAGCAGTCTTCGGGGTCTATGGACACGAGACTGGCTCGTTTTTTGTTTTCATATAGGACCGCTCCACATGCGGTGACTGGGGTAGCTCCCACAGAACTCCTAATGTGCCAGAGACTTCGCACCCGCCTTAGCATGCTTTTCCAGGACATTGGCACAAAAGCACGCAGCACTCAAGAACGGCAGGGACATGGTTTTTCTCGGCATCGGCCGATTCGGCAGTTTGCGCCCGGTGACCCAGTGTTCGTTTGAAATTTTGCTGGTGGTGCCCAGTGGGTCCCGGACATTATCTTTCGCCGAACGGGCCCTATCTCTTACCAGGTGCAAGCCCAGGGTTGTCTCCAGCGCAAGCATGTAGACCACATTCGATCCAGAAGACCATCTCTTCCAAAGATTCCCCGCCCCCGGAGCTCATTTCTACAGCCACAGAGACCAGACACAGTGGAAAGTATTCCTCACAATCTTCCTCTGGTGCCGCACTCAAAGCCTGCGAAGGTCGTTACAGAACCGCGTGGAGATAGAGACGCCGAGATGGCGGAGGCAGCAGACTCCGACTCCGTGATGGAGACACAGGACGCCTCGGAGGGGGAGTCCTCAGGCCCACGGGCCACGGATGTACAACCTTTACGTCGTTCATCACGGAAGCGCCGGTCTCCATCTCGTTACACGCTGCCCGATCCAGAGCCTCATGCAAATGGTGTCCGGTCTGCGGCAAAACGAGTCCGACGCCCTCCTTCGCCAGGGTCTTCGGTGGATTCCTTGGACTTTGGGGGGGAGGGATGTTATAACCTGCCTGCTTACCACTGGCTGGGGACTAATGGCAATCCCACAATCCTTTGGGAGCATGAGCTTCCCCATTGAGGGGGCAGAGAAATCATTAGCAGATTCCCTGCATAAATAAAGCTGGCCAGTTTGGAACCAGCTAGAGAGGAGTGAGCAGCAAGGGGGTTGCTGCTGCTGTTGTGTATATATATATGTTATTGTAAATAAATGTTATTTCTTTCTATCCTTCAACTCATGCTGGATTCTTTGTGGCCCTCACAAAAGAGGTGTTTAGCGTAATCTCTAAAGTGTTGCACGTGAAACTGGACCCGGGCCCCCGGGAGGCCATATTCGGGGTGTCGGTACAGCCGGGTTGGAAACGGGCGCGGAGGCAGATGTTGTAGCCTTCGCCTCGTTGATCGCCCGAAGGCGGATCCTGTTAGGGTGGAGATCAACCTCTCCACCCTGTGCCCTGGCGTGGTGGGGGGAGCTGCTGGAATTATTAACGCTTGAAAAGGGCAAATTTGAACTGAGGGGAAGGATGGAGGGGTTCGACAATTCATGGGCGTTATTCATTCTGCACTTTCGAGAATTGAATCACATCGAACATTAGAGGGGTTGGGGCTGGGAGGGTTGGGGGAGGGGGACTCTATGTGTTAATGGTGACTATGGGTGATTCCTGATTCCTTTTTGTCATTTGTTTATGTTAACATGCGGGCCAATGTCTGGGGTTTGGTGAGAGGATGGGATCGTTGTTGTTGATATGGGGACTGACATTACATTCGTTACTGATTATTTTTTATTGTTGGGTGTAAATTTGGGAGAAAATGTGAAAAAGGAGGAGAATAAAAAATATTTTTTTAAAAAAGAGACTGGAAGGCGCCTGACATACCAGCCCTCTGGGAATAATGAATGATGTCCCGGACCAGATGGATGTTATCGTAAATTGTTCGGCCTGGGACTGACCGAGTAGTTCTGGTCAGAGTGGATCATGTGGTCCAGTACGGAGCCAAGGTACAAAGACATCACCTTGGCGAATATTTTATAGTCCGTGCTGAGGAGGGAGTCCAGCCACCAGGTTATAAGAAGGAGGAGATCCCCCTCCTTGGGCAGCAGGGCAATAATGGCCCTGCAATACGAAAGGGGCATCTCCCCAGTCGCGATACATTCCCCCAGGACCCCTGCGTAGTCGCTACCCAGAAAGCCCTGAAGAACTCCACGGTCTGACCATCCAGCCCGGGGGTTTTGCCCCTTGACAAGCTGTCAAGGGTGGCGGTCAGTTCTTGGAGGTTGATTGGTTGATCAAGCTTCCCGGTGCCCTCAGGGCGACCTGTGGCAGGTCCTCCCACAGAACTCTGCAAGCGTTCTTGCTGGACGGATCCAGAGAAAAGAGGTCGGAATAAGTACCCCGAATTAGGGACCTGACCCCCTCCGGATCTGAGACGAGGGACCCGTTGTCGACCAGCAGCGAAGAAGTCGTCTGACGGGCCCCGCGCCCCTTTCCAGCGAGTAGAAGAAGGGGGAGACGTGGTCCATGTCCATGAGGAGACGGATCTGCGACCTCACTTAAGCACCGCGGGACCCGACAAGTTGCAGGTCCCGCAGCGTGCTCTTCTTCTCTCACCAGCCCCAGGGTCGGGTCCTCATCGGGCTGCGCGAGACGTGACTCCAGATCGAAGATCTCTCTGGCCAATTTGATGATGTTGGATTTCCGCCTCACCGTCGACCCCTTCGCGTACCCCTGACAGAAGGCGCGGATGTGAGTCTTGCTCAGGTCCCACCATAGCCTCAAGCAGGGGAAGCCTCCCAGCTTCCTTCCCCAGCCGGCCTAGAAATGGCGAAACGAGACCAGGAACCGCCCCTCCTCCAGCAGCAGGTTGTTAAAATGCCAGTTGTACGGACCGTGTTTGAGCCCGGGATGGGGCGAGCCCCGCCCACACCACATGGTGATCCGAGCACGGCACCTGCTCCACAGAGGCCTTCGGAATGCTGGCCAAGTACGTCTTAGAAATGTAAAGACGGTCAATTTTGGACGCTCTGACCAGAGGGCCCACAAAAGTGTACACCCTCGAGTCAGGATGGAGAGTTTGCCAGACATCCACCAAGTCAAAGGACCTGACCAGGTTCCTCAACGTCACCACCGCCGGCGAGCTGCGCTGGACTCCATGACGGTCCTTGTCCTGGAGGGTGTAGTTAAAATCCCCTCTTGAGGATGATGCACTCGCCCACCAGATGGTGCCGAGAAGAGTGGACACTTTGTCGAAGAACGTCGCCTGCTGCGGCCCGTCCTGGGGAGCATAGACAATCACAAAGTGAAGCACCGCATTCCCGTCGCAGACCGTTAAGTGCAACAGATGACAAGGCACTGGCTCCTTGACCCTTCAAGATCTCTGACTGAAAATGCGGAGCCAACAAGATAGTCAACCCGCCCGAACGTGGGGCCAAGTGACTCATGAAGACTCCCCGCCCCCCCTGGTCACTCCAGGATCCACTCAGCTTTGTCTCCCGGAGCGGGGTGGGTTTTTTGCAGGAAGCACACCCCGTGCTTTCTGTCCCAGAGGACAGCGGGGGAACAATGGAATCGGTGATGCGCGTCGCTGCTGCCGTGGATGTTGAAGATGGCTACGGTTACCTCCATGTCAGTTGTAGTGTGAGTCCATCACCAATCACCCATAACTCAGTGCTCTGAGTGAGCAGAGGGACGCCTGTCCCTCCACTCCTTAGGAGCCCTGCGAGGAAGAGGACAGCTTGGCGCTGCTCCTCCGGTACTGGTCGAACTCCCGTGCCTCCGTGGCATAGACGCGGGTGGACTCTAGGAGCAGCACCAAATTGGACCAACTGTTCAGGGCCAGTCGCACACAGTCTCGGTGACCGTGATGTTGTTTCAAAAACGCCTGGAGTTCCCCCGATGGGATGAGGGGAGACTCGGTGCCGGGCAGGAGGCCGCCAACAGCCTCACTGCGGAGAGCATCAAAATCCTCCTCCTCGCCCGCCACCGAGCAGCCGTCCTCCTCGGAAGCGGTCACCGCCTGGGCCCAATTCCCCCGCCACACGGGCACGGGCCCATCGACTAGCCCTTGGCCTGAGTCGATTCCACCCCCAGGATCGACAACAGGCGGGGTCCCCACCGACTCCTCCCGGGATTCAGGGTCTGTGGGCGGCAACGGCCCTGACCCCGCCTCCACTCCCAATGCCGGACCACCGGAGAGATCCGGGATAAGCCGCGGAAAAAGCACCAGAATGGTAGCCGGTCGTCCTGCCGTCGAAAGTTGGGGCAGAGGAGGCAGGGGATCTACCTCGCTGCCACCTACCCGTGACCCAAAAATAAACAAGTCCGCACTTGTCCCCGGTGTCGAAAAAGGAAAGGTGTCCGGATGCAAAACTGTACCGGGTGGAATGAATCCTCGGGGGTCACGTCTCCACCGGACCCCTGTGCTCGGGGACAACGACAACTCGAGTGTCTTGGCAGCCTTGACGGCCGTCTTGACTTTCTTCCGCGTGGGGCTGGGCGTGATGTCAATGGGGATGTACTCGGGCGACACCCATCCCTCGCCTGGGGAGGGGGTAACGAGGGATAGGTGTCGCCCAAGTACATCCCCTCCCTGAAATGAACGTGTCCAATTTCCGAATAAGGCCTTTGGTATAAAGATCGGGAGAGCCTGAGAAATAAACAAGAACCTTGGCAGAATATTTATTTTCACCACTTGGACCCTCCTCACCAATGTCAACTGCAGTGTATCCACCTCTTAAGATCCTCCCTGGCTTCCTCCACCAGCTTTGTTAAGTTCCACTTGTGAAACCCCGTCCATTCCCTTGCTACCTGAATCCCCAAATACCTAAACCTATCCCTCGCCACTGTAAATGGCATCCCCCCTGTGGTAAACCACTGTTGCACCTATATTAGGTGATATTCGCCGGTAGCCCCTGCCTGCTGGCTCCGCCCAGTAGGAGGAGTATAAATATGCGTGACCTCTATTCAGCAGCCATTTCGCCAGCTGCTGTGGGAGGCCACACATCTTAGAGCAATAAAGCCTCAGTTGTATCCAAACTGAGTCTTTGTACAATTGATCGTGCATCAATTTATTGCAGTAAGATTTTCTAGAAGATGGACCTCCAAATCAAACCAGATCGCCTGCAGCTGGATCCGCAATCAAGCGACGCCAGAAAGGACTTTAATCACTGGCTAGCCAGCTTCGAGGCGTACATCAACTCAGCGACCACCCCTGTTCCGGAGGCTCAGAAGATACAGATCCTGTACTCAAGGTTGAGCTCCAGCGTGTTTCCGCTGATCCAGGACGTCCCGAACTACATGGACGCCATGGCGCTCCTCAAAGAAAACTACGCACAGAAAGCGAACACACTCTTCGCCAGGCATGTTCGCGCCACTCGCTCTCAACTCTCTGGTGAGTCCACAGATGACTTCTGGCGGGCCCTAATCCCACTTGTCCGGGACTGTAACTGTCAGGCCGTTCCGGCCACGGAGTAGTCTAACCTTCTTATGCGCGATGCTTTTGTAACGGGGATTGGGTCGGACCTCATTCACCAAAGACTGCTTGAATGGGCCACGCTCAACCTAGCGGGTACTAAGAAGCTAGCACTCTCCATGACGGTTGCCTCACATAATGCTCAGGCCTACCCCTCCGGCCACGCAGCCCACCTCTCCTATCCCTTGTGGACCCACAAACGGCCATCCCAGCTGGGGCTTTACCCAGCAAATACGCTTGCGCCACACGCCAATCCGCGCACGCCGGGGGTCCCCAATGTTACTTCTGCGGCCAGCAGAAGCACCCTCGCCAACGCTGCCCGGTCCGCGCTGCCATTTGCAAGGCTTGCAGCAAAAAGGACCACTTCGCAGCGGTGTGCCAGGCCCGCGCAGTCACCGCTATCGCACCCTCCTCCCTGACCCACACACAATGGGTGCCACCATCTTCGTCCTGGACCACGCGCGGCCAGTGGGCGCCGCCATCTTCCCCCCCTCAGTCCACGTGCGGCCCATGGGTGCCGCCATCTTGTCCAACCCCTGCAACGTGCGGCCCATGGGCGTCGCCATTTTGCCCCCCGCAGGATCTCCAGGTGCCGCCATCTTGTCTTCCCCACGGGGCATGGACGCCGACAACATTCCATGACCTGGGCCCCCCACGCTCTCCAACTTCGGAGGCCAGCGACGACCAACCGCAGCTCGCCTCAATGACGCTCGACCAGTCTCGTCCACACAACCTGGCCACCACTTTGACTACGGTGAAAATGAACGGCCACGTGACCTCTTGCCTGCTGGACTCCGGGAGCACCGAGAGCTTCATCCATCCGTATACGGTCAGGCGCTGCTCCCTCGCGGTCCACCCCACCAATCAAAGAATCTCCCTGGCCTCCGGATCCCATTCCGTCCCGATCCGGGGGTTCTCCACGGTCACTCTCACCGTCCAGGGCATAGAATTCAGTGGCTTCCGCCTCTATGTCCTTCCTAATCTCTGCGCTGCACTACTACTAGGCCTGGACTTCCAGTGCAATCTCCAGAGCCTCACCCTCAAATTCGGCAGGCCCCTACCACCCCTCACTGTGTGTGACCTCGCGACCCTAAAGGTCGACCCACCCTCCCTCTTCGCCAATCTAACTCCAGATTGCAAACCCGTCGCCACCAGGAGCAGACGGTACAGCACCCAGGACAAGACCTTCATCAGGTCCGAGGTCCAGCGGCTGCTTCGGGAGGCCATCATCGAGGCCAGCAACAGCCCCTGGAGAGCTCAAGTGGTAGTCATTAAAACTGGGGAGAAGCACAGAATGGTCGTGGACTACAGCCAGACCATCAATCATTACACATAGCTCGACGCGTACCCCCTCCCACGCATACCTGATGTGGTCAATCAGATTGCGCAGTACCGGGTCTTCTCAACGATAGACCTAAAATCCGCCTACCACCAGCTCCCCATTTGTAAATCAGACCGTCCATACACTTTCCCCTTCCGGCCGAGGCACAACAGGCCTTCGCCCGTATCAGAGCTGATATAGCCAAGGCCGGGATGCACGCAGTAGACGAGACACTGCCCTTTCAAGTAGAAAGTGATGCAACAGACGTCGCACTGGCCGCCACCCTCAATCAGGCAGGCAGACCCGTGGCATTCTTTTCCCGCACCCTTCATGCCTCAGAAATTCGGCACTCGTCCGTCGAAAAAGAGGCCCAAGCTATCGTTGAAGCTGTGTGGCATTGGAGGCACTACCTGGCCAGCAAGAGATTCACTCTCCTCACTGACCAATGGTCGGTAGCCTTCATGTTCAACAACACGCAGTGGGGCAAAATCAAAAATGGCAAAATCTTGCGGTGGAGGATCGAGCTCTCCACCTATAATTACGAGATACTGTATCGCCCCGGCAAACTCAACGAGCCCCCAGACGCCCTATCCCGAGGTACGTGTGCCAGCGCACAAGTAGACCGACTCCGGGCCCTACACGACAGCCTTTGTCATCCAGGGGTCACATGGTTGTACCATCTTGTCAAGGCTCGCAATCTGCCCTACTCGGTCGAGGAAGTACGGACAGTCACCAGGGACTGCCAGGTCTGTGCGGAGTGCAAGCCGCACTTCTACCGGCCGGAACGTGCGCGCCTGGTGAAAGCCTCCCACCCCTTTGAACGCCTCAGAGTGGATTTCAAAGGGCCCCTCCACTCCACCGACCGTAACCCGTATATTCTCAGTGTGGTCGATGAGTACTGCAGGTTCCCCTTCGCCATCCCCTGTCCCGATATGATGTCTGCCACCGTCATCAAGGCACTCAACACAATCTTCGCTCTGTTCGGCTTCCCCGCCTACATCCACAGTGACAGGGGAATCCTCATTCATGAGTGATGAGCTGTGTCAGTTCCTGCTCAGCCGGGGTATCGCCTCCAGCAGGACGACCGGGGAAACGGGCAGGTAGAGAGGGCCGTCCAACTGGCCCTACGGTCCAGGAACCTCCCAGCCTCTCGCTGGCAGGAGGTCCTCCCTGATGCACTCCACTCCATTCGGTCACCACTGTGCACCGCTACGAATAACACACCCCATGAACGCCTTTTTGCCTTCCCCAGGAAGTCCACATCCGGGGTGTCGTTCCCGACTTGGCTCGTAGCTCCAGGACCGGTTCTGCTCCGTAGGCACGTCCAACTCCACAAGGCGGACCTGTTGGTGGATAGGGTGGACTTGCTCCACACCAACCCCCAGTACGCCTATGTGGCATACCCCAACGGCCGCCAACATACTGTCTCCCTCAGGGACCTGGCACCAGCAGGTTCCACTCATACACACTTCTCCGGCCCGGCGCCACCCTCCCCTCCCCCGGCGCTCCCACCATTAACCCCACCAGGACCAGCCCTCCTTCCCCTGCCCACGCAAGAGGATGAAGAGGATTTTGGCACGCTCCCGGGGTCACCCGGCATCAGGCCAGCACCGACGTCGCCAGCATCGACATCACCACCACCGCTACATCGCTCCCAGCGGAACGTCAAAGCACCAGACCGGTTGAATCTCTAACTGGCACCGGACTTTCAAAAGACACTTTTTTTGTCTTCTAATAAAACACTACATAAATTCAGTACTGTATATAGTTCTCCACTCCCCCCCCCCCCCCCCCCCCCCCCCCCACGCTGGACTCATTTTTAACAGCGGGTGAATGTGGTAAACCACTGTTGCACCTATATTAGGTGATGTAAGGTAGGACCTGTACTACAGATTCACCGGTAGCCCCTGCCTGCTGGCTCCGCCCAGTAGGAGTATAAATGTGCGTGTCCTCTATTCAGCAGCCATTTCACCAGCTGTTGTGGGAGGCCACATATCTTGCTGCAATAAAGCCACAGTTGTATCCAAACTGAGACTTTCTACAATTGATCGTGCATCACCCCGCTAACTTAGCCCCCTGTGCCAGCTCATTCATGAGGAATACCTCGCTTTTCCCTACATCCAGCTTGTATCCCGCGAATCCTCCAAACCCCCCCAACAGGCCCATAATCCTTCCCATACTCACCAGCGGGGTGCAAGACTTACAGCAAGAGGTGATCAGCATAGAGCAACACCCAATGCTCTCTCTGTCCCCTCATAATCCCCTGCCACTCCTCCAACCCCCGAGAGCCATCGGCAACGGCTCTCTGGCCAGCGCAAACAGCGACAGCAGGCACCCCTGCCTTGTACCCCTGTGTAAGTCAAAGCTTCGCAAACTCATATTATTCATCCTCACACTCGCCCTTGGTGCCACATACAGCAACTGCACCCATGCCACAAATCTTGGCCCAAACCTCGAACAAGTAGCGCCACTCCACCTGATCAAATGCCTTCTCCGCGTCCATGGACACCACCATCTCCCGTACCAGAACCCCGACGGATTCATCACTACATTCAACGGCCATCTTATATTACTCGCGAGCTGTCTGCTCTTCACGAAGTCTGTTTGTTCTTTCCAGAGCTAACTCCTGACCCTTTTTTATACAAAGCTCCTTGGCCTTTTACAAAGTCAGGTCATTGTAAGGTGTGAGCAAATTGAATAAAGATTTTTTATTCATACATTATCGCATTACTATGTTGTCATTCAGCATCTGAATCTGTTGGTTTGACATAGACTATTTATAGGCATATTGGGATACCTAGGGACCCACTCATAAAGAGATGGGGTCTACTCAGCTATCACGAAGCAACGTTCAACACAAATATTTGGAGGTGGTTCCCATTTTACTATGTATTAAATAGCGAAAAACTGCAACTCACAAAATCAGAAAGTGTAAAGTTAGGGGCCGTGTGCCTGAAATGTTCACTTCGCTGTTCTCTCCAGGGATGCCCACTGAGCTGTTTTCAGCAATTTTGGAAAGAAGAAGTGAGTTGTTTCCGCAACCCTTTCTCTGGAATGTCTCTAAATACTTGTTCATCCAATCACATTTTGTAATTTGTACTGGTGAATGTGGGTGGGGTGTGTGCCTTTCTTTATAAGCCTTCTGAGAACACAGAGTCCATTCAGTACGAGAAGCAGCTGTCTACAATTACAGAGGTATTTTTAAGTACAGCAGGAAAATTCTCTGGATCAATTGCAAGAGGAATGTACATTTACCTGTGCAGGTAATGGGCAGAGAGATAGGAAAGTCAGGATCTTGTAGAAGGCTTATTTTCCCACATGCTGTGAGTTATGTAGAATATGGTTAGGTGGGGTCACGGGGATAGGGCAGGGGAGTGGGGTGCTCTTTCGGAGGGTCAATATAGACATGATGGGCCAAATGGTCTCCTTCTGCACTGTAGGGTTTCAATGGATAATCTCAGTTCAGGTGAACTTAACGGAACAAGACCCCAAATAGTTCCACGTCTGCAGGAAAACCAGTTAAGACAGTTTGGGAGGATAACTATTCATTGTGAGGGTCAAGTAAAGAAAAGAATAATTAGATTAGTTTTAAGTCTACGGGAGACACGAAATGGCATTAATTCCAATGAAGATTTTTGCGATAAGAAAATCCTTTAAATGGGGATATTTTTCCTAAAACAGATTAATTGTTGACGGATTTGAATGACTGAGAGGAGAATTTAATCACAGGGAAAGCACTTGATAAATGAGACAGATTTGAACAGCTCCCTACAAACAGGTTACGGGACATAAGTAAAATGCTATAGGAACAGGACTCTGATTGAACAGATTCGCCAATTTGTTGGATGATAAATTCCTAAATATATCAATATTGCAGACGGATGTAAAAGATTGAGAGATGTGTGAGCTATTTTATTGGATTCCACTAAATTATAGATATTTCTTACACCTGAAGAGGGAGACACTGGTGCCTGGAGGTTGTCATTGTAAGCAGAGCAGTGGGTGTTTGCAGATAAGCTTCTACCTGAGCTGAAACACTGACTCTTATTCTGCAGAGACCTGTAAACCTTCACTATGTCCAAACAAAGGACCCTGCGCATGGAATGTGGGAAACCCAACCAGGTGATTTATGTGCTGGGAACTGTGCTCAACATCGATGTTTACAAGTAAGTTGCTAAACTGATTTGACTTTTCTCCCTTACTAGTTGATCCTTGTACATATGTTTCATTCTCTTCAAAGATCCTTCTTGCAAATGCTGGATTCCTGAAATCTGAAGTGAGGCTCCACGGCTAGTATAATAATTTTCCACTTGCTGCTTCATTTTCTAGCCTCAGCTCCTCCTGGACATTTGCATTGTGTGTCACCAAGTGTTGTCCCCTCTGACTCGCTAACTAAGCACCCCTTGAGTTGATGTCTTAGGACTGCTGCTTGTGAGGGTGAATTGCAGTGTCAGGATTCACGGAGAATGCTGGGGATTGCTGAAGCAGAGGGGCCAGGTTTCTCTAGCTAACCTTGTAAAAGTATAGTATTGCGTCTGTTGCTGAAACCTTTATGCATGTGAGGGCATGACTACTCCAATGCTCTCTTGACCAGTCACCAGTTTGCCACCCTTATAAATCTGAGCTCATCCAAACCTTGGGTGCCCCCATCCTAGCTCTTGGTCTGTAACAATGTAGATAGTAGATTAGGAACATATTAGCCATGACAGAATGGCGGAGCAGACTCGATGGGCCAAATGGCCTAATTGTGCTCCTATATCTTATGAACTTATGAGTTCAACCACATTCCGTTCACCAATCACCCCTGTGCACGTTGACCCACATTGGCTCCCGCAACATCTCAATTTTAAAATTATTATTAATTATTATTATCATTATTTTAAAATTCCCATTTTTTCCCCAAATTTTTCTGTGACCTTGCCTGTCCTAATCTCTGCAAACGGCCTGTTATGTATTCCTGTTTAAATTATTTTATGATTGTCTGCTGTGCCTCACCGCCTGAGGCCCTCTAGAAATCCTAACCTGAACCTCTGTTCATTGGAGGAGTACTGACTTGTCAGTTGGGAAGGGTATTGGGCAATAAATGTATGAATTTAAATTTGGTATTGCACGTCCTGATCAAATAACATTCCAACTTCAAATGCACTGACGTTGAATGACTGTCTTTACTAAAACTACTCTTGCTCTCTTGATCCTCCCTGTGCAATGTGTATACTTCAGGGTTTTGTCCTTATAAAAGCCGGGAAACCGAAGGGATAGGTTTCTTCTATCTAAGGCAGTTCTTCATCAATTATTATTGGTGTCCAGAGCAATGTTTTTTTATGCTCGTCGATCAGCATCCTTTTGATTTGTGTCCAGTCAGTTTAAAATATATTGCAACCAGCAGACTGGAAGTCACTCTGTTTTGAATAGTCAGGATTTGAATGTGTGCAAATCTAGTAGGGATTGGAATGGGTGGGGTGGGGGTGGCGGTGAAGGTTTTCATGGACAAGTAGTGAGAAAAATAAAAAGCTAATTTCTTATCTGAATCTAACTGATCGAACTCGGGTGGCACAGTGCTTAGCAATGCTGCCTCATAGCACCAGGGACCCGTGTTCAATTCTAACCTCGGGTAACTGTCTGTATGGAGTTTGTATGTTCTCACCGTGTCTGTGTGGGTTTCCTCCAGGTGTTTCAGTTTCCTCCCACAGTCCAAATATGTACAGATTAGGTGTATGGGGTTACAGGGAGGGAGATTGGGCCTAGGTAGGGTGGTCTTTTGAAGGATCATTGCAAACTCATTGCCGAATGGCCTCTTCCTGTACTGTAGGGATTCCGTGATTCTATGACCTGGCCAACCTTCTCTACATTTTGTTCAGTATATTAACTTATTTATCTCCAAATGTGACTGGTCACTCAATGGGGAAAACACAAAGTTTGTTCTTTCTGGATTAAAAGACTTTTATATTTCCAGCTGTAATCAGATGGCTGATTGGCTGTACGTGTGGTTTCCTGCAAGTTGGGAGTGAACAGAAGCACAGGTATGGCACTGTCCAAACTGAGCCAAAGCATAGCCATAGTCTGCTACTTGTCAGTACTTGACAATAGTTAATTTCTATTGTCCTGAAAAGTACAGACTGGCAGCTATGTCCTTCAAGACTTGGCCAGTTAGACCTTGATCTTGGTTTAACAAAATACTCTGCTCCCATGCCCACATGCCTATCCTGGGCTTGCTGCAATGTTCCAGTGAAGCTCAACGTAAACTGGAGGAACAGCATCTCATCTTCCGGTTAGGCATGCTGCAGCCTTTCGGTCTCAACATCGAATTCAACAACTTCAGGTAATTATCTCCACCCCACCTCGACCCCTTTGTTTTCATCCCATTTCATTTAACTGTATTTTACCTTTTCTTTCTTTCTTGTCTTTCTTTATATATATCCCCCCTATCTTATCCCCCCACCTCCATATCTTTTCTCCTCTTTGCTTCCCCCATCCCCCCTACATCAGTCATAGTTTACCCTCTAATTTTAGTTTCTCTGCTGTTTGGTTTTTCACACCTTTCATTCTCTCTGGGGACTGCCATTAGCATTCTTTTCCCTCAGTTTCTATGGCTATTAGCACTCTTTTCCCTTAGTTTCTGTGGCTATGACTCGTCTTTCATTCCCTCACCCCACAGTATAAATATCCCCCACTTTCTATGCCTTTTAGCTTTGACAAAGGGTCATCTGGACTCGAAACGTTAGCTCTTTTCTCCCCCTACAAATGCTGCCAGACCTGCTGAGATTTTCCAGCATTTTCTCTTTTGGTTTCAGATTCCAGCATCCACAGTAATTTGCTTTTAGACCTTGATCTCCTTTTCCACTTACTTTGTGTGTCCAGCGTGAACTCCCTTCAGTCTCATTAACCAAACCCCTCTTGAGTGGGTGCCTTTGGGATATTGGTAGCTGACAGTTGGAGTGTATCGGAGTCCAACTGCTTCCTCAGGTTCTTGCTTGATGTTCAATGTATTCTAGTTTTATGTCCCTTTAAGATGCTTCTTAACACCTACCTCTTTAACAACTTTGGCATTTTTATTTTGCTACCTTAAAAGATACTATATAAATGTATGTTTTTCTTGTCGTACATTAAAATAAGGACTGTATGACTTTAAAAAGTGCTTAAAATGATGGAACCTGACACAAGTGATCCAGAAGGGATAACCAATCTAAATGGCCTCGTGGCCAAAACCTACAACAGCTGCATCTACACTCAAAAATGCACGTAAAGCATTTCAAGATTGTGACAATGGGGAAAATAATATTTAAAACGCCATTGCCATTACCAGAAAAAATTAACAGGTAGGGATGGGAACATTTAAAATGAGCAATCCCATGTGGGGTATTTAGATATTTTCAGTGTAAGAGTCATTAACAATTTTAACAATATGTGTATTAGTTGTCTATCATATATTAAGAAGTGTGATGGTGACATTCCAAAGGATGCTTGTGAGCAATGCTGAGCGCATAATGTCACATGCAATGTCGTGTGGCAGCACCCACCCGAATAAAAAGGCAGCAATTCATCTATGGAAAGCATCCAAGTGGGAAAATCAGAAAGATTTTAAAATGAAAGCACATGGAATAGGGCAACCCTCTGACATGCATTGGTACCTGGTTGGGACAAAGGGGATAGAGAGAAGGGAAGAAGGTGAAAGAGTTAAACAATTTACTGAAATGGTTAAACGATCTTAGTTGAAAAGTAGAGTTTAGCAAAATGAAACACCAAGCAGGGATGGTAGAATTAATAGGTGTGCTAGGAATCTACTTGCTTTTAATAAAATAAAAAGTTGGAATTAGCTGAAAAGTGTTTCTTAGCACTAAGTGACGAGGGGCAGAACTTATAGGGAGCAGATGCTTTAGTCGAGATTAGGGGTGAGACAGACCAGTAAAGAAGACTGCAGCAAAAATGATAATTAAGTCTGTGACATTTGATTCGCACATGATTGTAAGAAACAGGGCAACAGTATGTATCAGTGACTGACGTGACTTCAATGTAAATTGTGAGAGTCAGTCTTAGATTGTCTAAGTTGGTCTTTCCCTGCATATGTCGGCATAAAAGCTTTGAATTCTGATCCTGAGTCTCTCTGGTGGTGATTGAATTGTCCCACAACACAGGGAATGTACTTTGATGAATAGACTGAATCCAATGGTGTTTCCTTGGTACATTTTACTATTTTAAAGGGCCTGTATAAATGTAAGTTGTTCTTGTCGGACATGAACATAATGAGTGTGACTTTAAAATGTGCTTAAATGATGGAACTGAACATGAGTCATTCAGAAGGGATAACGGACGTGATTCAGCCACCACATTGCGCCTGGTGCAGGGCCGGGCACAATGGGTGAATCCTGCGAGAGCCTCAAACTGGTCTCCATGCCAGGTGTCTCACTGGACATGATCCAGATCAGCATATTTCATGAGCCATTAAGCTCATTTAATTTCTCATATGCCGCTTTCCCCTGGCGCCCTGGAGTCAACAGCTGCGATACCTCAACCGGGCCCTATTTAGCCCTGGTTTCCACAAACTTGGAAAATCCATTTAAAAGACGTATTGGAGGCACGACGGCACCCCGACGTCTCACAGGCAATTAGAGATCCTTGGGTGGTCAGGGACAGGGTAGGATCATACCCTGGCATTCCCCCTGGCATCTTGGTACTGCCAGGGTGCTCGGGTGCCAGGTTGGCACTGCCGGAGGTCAGAGGGGGGAAAAAGGGCCACAAAAAGGTTGGGGAAGTGAAGCGAGGGTATCTGTAGAGATCAGAACAGCCGGTCAAAATAGTGCTCCGATCTGCGAGGAGCTGATGCTGCTGGCGAGCTGAGGTGCAGGAAATCTGCTAAAGTGTGACCTTGACGGGGAGAAAACCTCCAAGGCCCCAAGCTAATATTACAATATCAGACTAAACCCCAACAATTGCTGGGATACTGGACAGAATATTTTAATTTAATTTGTAAGACTGTGAAATGAAGATACTTCACTCCAGGCGTGGTTCCAGGCAGAAATACGGATATAGGCCGGAGAATGGGGCCTCAGACCTGCGATTGGGTCTGACGCCGGGATGCGATTCTCCGGCGACCGGAGAATCGGCGCCAGTTGCGCACGCATGGTTGGCGCGGCGCCAGTCGGGGGCCGTTGAAAGAGGCCCTCAAGGCGATTCTCCGCAGTCGACCGGCCGAGTTCCCACCAGTATGGTTCATGTATGGTTCCACCGGCGGGAGCTCGGCGTCGCTGCTGCGGTGGCCGTCCTGATGGGCGGCGGGGAATCAGTCTCCGGGGGGGGGCCCTCCACGACAGCCAGGCCCCGATCAGGGGCCACCGATCGGCGGGCGCGCATGATCTGGGGGGGCTACCTTCTTCCGCGCCGGCCCGCTGTGTGCCTCCGCCATGTCGCACGGCGCCGAAGCGGCCCCCGCACGCATGGACCCGCGGCTAGCAACGCAGGGCAGCGTACGGCAGCTGGAGCAGCGCGGAGCACTCCAAAAGGCCCGTTGACGCCGGCATGAAACACTTAGCCGCATTCTTGGAGAATCCCGGCCATGGTGTATTAAGGCAAACTTTATTACTAACACAGTATTACTACCTTTAACCTCACAAAGAAAGTAGCGTTCAATTACCAGTTAAACAATGCTTAACAATACAATGAAACATCGCTTCTCGGCCTTTTGGCTAAGATCAAGTGTCTGTAGATTGAGCCTTTGGTTCAGATCTGATATGTCTCTCTTGTGGGGACCATGAATTTGATTCAATTTGAATTAGTTTTTTGGAGCAGGCGAGGAGCTGGATTAGGGGTTCGCCCCTGACCCACACTCTGAGCCCTGGCTTGGTAACTCAGAAAAGGAAAAAAAAATGTTTTAAAAAGCAAAACAATACAATGAAACAATAAATTCTAACTGCTAACCTTGGGCGAAATTCTCCGTTATCGGCGGAAACTCCGCCGATCGGCGCAAAAAACGGCGCAAATCCCACTTGCGTCACGTCATAAAAATGGGCCGATAGTCTGCGGCCCGAAATGGGCTAGCAGCGACGTAACGGGATCCGCGCTTGCGCAGTGGTTCACGCCGTGCAGCGTCATACGCGCTGCACGGCGTGACGGCTCATAAGGCCGCGCAGCTCCCCCCCACCCGACCGGAACAGCCGACCGCAACACCCGACTTGATGGCTGGCCGTCGCTCAGCCCCGAGGTTCGAGTCACGCGATGTGGAGGCGCTCCTGGATGCGGTGGAGCAGAGGAGGGACGCCCTGTATCCCGGGCACGGCCGCAGAGTTGCCCCACGCCACAGCCGGCGTCTGTGGAGGGAGGTGGCAGAGGCCGTCACCGCTGTGGCCCTAACACCACGGACAGGCACCCAGTGCCACAAGAAGGTGAACGACCTCGTCAGAGCAGGCAGGGTGAGCGTCCCCCATATCCCCCATATCCCCTCTCCCCCAAATCCCCCCCTCCCCCATATCCCCCCCTCCCCCATATCCCCCCCCTCCCCCATATCCCCCATATCCCCCATATCCCATATCCCCCCTCCCCATATCCCCCCTCCCCCATATCCCCCCTCCCCATATCCCCCATATCCCCCCTCCCCGTATCCCCCCCTCCCCCATATCCCCCATATCCCCCCTCCCCATATCCCCCCCTCCCCCATATCCCCCCTCCCCATATCCCCCATATCCCCCTCCCCATATCCCCCCCTCCCCCATATCCCCCATATCCCCTCTCCCCCAAATCCCCCCCTCCCCCATATCCCCCCTCCCCCATATCCCCCCTCCCCCATATCCCCCATATCCCCCATATCCCATATCCCCCCTCCCCATATCCCCCCCTCCCCCATATCCCCCCTCCCCATATCCCCCATATCCCCCCTCCCCATATCCCCCCCTCCCCCATATCCCCCATATCCCCCCTCCCCATATCCCCCATATTCCCCCCTCCCCCATATCCCCCATATCCCCCCTCCCCATATCCCCCCTCCCCCATATCCCCCCTCCCCCATATCCCCCCTCCCCCATATCCCCCATATCCCCCTCCCCATATCCCCCCTCCCCCATATCCCCCTCCCCCATATTCCCCATATCCCCCCCTCCCCATATCCCCCCTCCCCCATATCCCCCATATCCCCCCTCCCCCATATCCCCCTCCCCCATATCCCCCATATCCCCCCTCCCCCATACCCCCCATATTCCCCCTCCCCCATATCCCCCATATCTCCCATATCCCCCCTCCCCCATATCCCCCCTCCCCACATCCCCCCTCCCCCATATCCCCCTCCCCCATATCCCCCCTCCACCATATCCCTCATATCCCCCCTCCCCCATATCCCCCATATCCCCCCTCCCCCATATTCCCCATATCCCCCCCCCATATCCCCCCTCCCCCATATCCCCCATATCCCCCCTCCCCCATATCCCCCCCTCCCCCATATCCCCCATGTCCCCCCTCCCCCATATCCCCCATATTCCCCCCTCCCCCATATCCCCCATATTCCCCCCTCCCCCATATCCCCCATATCCCCCATATCCCCCCTCCCCCATATCCCCCCTCCCCCATATCCCCCCTCCCCCATATTCCCCACTCCCCCATATCCCCCATATCCCCCATATCCCCCCTCCCCCATATCCCCCCTCCCCCATATCCCCCCTCCCCCATATCCCCCCTCCCCCATATCCCCCATATCCCCCCTCCCCCATATCCCCCCTCCACCATATCCCCCATATTCCCCCCTCCCCCATATCCCCCATATCCCCCCTCCCCCATATCCCCCCTCCACCATATCCCCCATATTCCTCCCTCCCCCATATCCCCCATATCCCCCCTCCCCCATATCCCCCATATCCCCCCTCCCCCATATCCCCCCTCCCCATATCCCCCATATCCCCCCCTCCCCCATATCCCCCCTCCCCCATATCCCCCATATCCCCAAGTGAATCCAGCCCTAACCTTAACCTCTGCAATGCACGCGCAACCGATAGCGTGCATTCATATACCTGCCTAACACTGTTGCCTTTTACCCCTGCCACCACCCCCCACCCCCAGGAGAAGCGCGCACACTACAATAGGGAGCATGTGAGGACTGGAGGAGGGCCCGCTGATGAGAGGCCACTGACCGTACACGAGGAAAGGGCCCTGGAACTGGCTTGCGGACCTGAGGACCGGGAGGTTGCTGATGCAGAGGTCGGGGCCCCACGAGCAAGTGAGCCACCAACAGCCCGTCCCCATATCCCCCCTCCCCTATATCCCCCTCTCCCGTATCACCTGATCACTGCCTGATGTCTAACCATGCATGCTTCATTGTGTATCGCAGGACCAAACGTCCAGGCACCCATCCCCGCAGATGCAGACCGCCCGCAGGATGCCCCTCGGAGACCACGGGAGACGGAGAGACCCGCACCCTCCAGCATGCGACGCCCGCAGGATGCCCCTCCGAGACCACGGGAGACGGAGAGACCCGCACCCTCCAGCATGCGACGCCCGCAGGATGCCCCTCCGAGACCACGGGAGACGGAGAGACCCGCACCCTCCAGCATGCGACGCCCGCAGGATGCCCCTCCGAGACCTCGGGAGACGGAGAGACCCGCACCCTCCAGCATGCGACGCCCGCAGGATGCCCCTCGGAGACCACGGGAGACGGAGAGACCCGCACCCTCCAGCATGCGACGCCCGCAGGATGCCCCTCGGAGACCACGGGAGACGGAGAGACCCGAACCCTCCAGCATGCGACGCCCGCAGGATGCCCCTCGGAGACCACGGGAGACGGAGAGACCCGAACCCTCCAGCATGCGACGCCCGCAGGATGCCCCTCGGAGACCACGGGAGACGGAGAGACCTGGAGCAACAGGGAGACGACACCCCCGTCACGTGCGGGAGCGACCACCCAGCGATGAGGGGGGCAGCCACAGGCCCCCGTCACATCCGAGCCAGGACACCACTACCCCGGACACCACTATCCAGGACACCCCTACCCGGGACACCACTACCCAGGACACCCCTACCCGGGACAGCACTACCCGGGACAGCACTACCCAGGACACCCCTCCCCGGGAAGACGAAATACCGGACAGTGACTCAGAGTGGATGGGTGGAGACGAACCCCCACCCCAAAGTGCCATGGACTCAGAGTGGGACGAAGAGCACGACACAACGCCACTGCTGTCACCAACACCCTCCACCATCGCAGAAACACTCACCACGGTTGGGCACTTTAGTGATGAGGCGTCTGGTACACTCACTGGTGCGCACAACACAGCCGTCCCGGTACAGCAGGTGGAGGTAGGAGCAGCAGAGGGACCGGGCGGTCGGAGGGCAGCCCAGGCCAAGCGAACATCTGCCGCCCAGATGGATCCCGGGTTCCTGCAGTTACCACACCCACACATAGATCCGATGCAACCACCGACACGGAGACGAGCGAATAGGGTGACGGGTGGCTTGCGGCGGCTGCGGTCGCAGGTGGAGGAGTCCACCCGCGTCCAGGAGCTGGGAGTGGTCCCGGTCATGCGTGCCACCCAGGCTGACACCGCACGGGTGGCGTCCGCGGTGGAGGCAATGGGTGCGACGGTGTCAGACATGGGGAACGGTTTGCGAGGCCTGGGGCCTTCCGTGCAGGCGGCGTCTGTGGCCCAGGAAATGGCTGCCCTCTCACAGGAGGCCATGAGCCAGTGCCAGCGCCAGATGGCAGAGGCGCTCAACGCCATAGCCCAGTCTCAGCAGGCCATGGCCCAGTCTCAGCAGGCCATAGCCCAGTCTCTGCAGGCCATGGCCCAGTCTCTGCAGGCCATGGCCCAGTCTCAGCAGGCCATCGCTGAGGGCATCGGCGCCAGTGGCCATGTGCGAGCTGGCGTCGCAATGTCGCAGACAGGGTTCGACAACCCCCTGGGCTCCATGGCTGCAAACCTGCAGACCCCTGTCGATACCAGCACAGGCCTCCAGGACTGGCAGCGCCAGATGTCGGGGGCGCGTCGGATGGCCAGTCCGTTCGCATCCCCCACCCATGTAGAGGCCTGGGGGCCATCGGGCACCCCGAGGGAGGAGGAGGTGGTGTGGTCCGTCCCGGCTCCCTCTGTAGGGGAGGTCCCGGTACACCGCGACACCTCGGACTCCCCCCCTTCTGTCCCAGGTGCATCGGGTGGGCAACGGGCAGGACAGGCTGGCAGCTCGCCATCCCAGTCGCCCGGGCCGCAGCCTGGCCCATCTAGGCCAGGACGCCCCAGGAAACGGCCGCCAAAGGGATCCAGTGTCAGAGGGCAGGAATCACAGGAGTCCACCTCCAGTTCTGCTGTACCGTCTGGGGAACCACGTAGACGTGGTCAAAGGGCCCGTAAGGCCAAACAATTAGACACTGAGTAAGTTGGCACGGGTGCAGGGCACAGATGAGTTTTAGGCGCTAGGGCACGTGCATGAACTCCTTTGGTTATTAAAGTCAATGTTACACCTACCGAAGCTGCCTTTGTGCTCTGTCCAAAGTGTGCGGGGGTGTCATGTACGTTGAGCGCAAGTGTGTGTGTGAGGGGTGGTCTTACCTCAGCCCCAGGTGAGTCTGCCCCCTTCCCCCTGGGCCGCCATCAACATCCCCCGGGCAGAGGACGGGACCGTGCGCTGCAGTGTCACAGCCGCATGCAGGGATGGTCCGGGTGGATGGTGGTACTGTGGCCATGGGTCAGACATAGTCCAACGATGTAGAGCCAGGAGCTCATCGGAGGCGGGTTGTCATCATTCTCCATGGCCTGCGATAGACACGCGTCCACCCGCAACTGGGTGAGCCCGGCCCGTTGTGCCGCCGGTGGAGCGGCAATTGGGAGTGGGGGGGTGGTGTGCATGCGGGTGGGGTGTGTGGGGTTGGGGAGGGGGGTGATGGTGCTGGGTGGATGGATGGGTGGGGGGTGTGGGTGGTCGGCTGTTGTCATGGTGTGCGGTCTGTGGCCATACTACCCGATTCCCACGCCCATCTAGTCAGTGAAGCGGGCGTCTATCAGTCTGTTCCGTGCCCGCTGGGCCAGCCGGTAACGGTGGACAGCCACCCGTCTGTGTCTACCCCGTCTGCCCTGACCATTGCCCCCATCCCCCTCATCTGGGGAGGACTGGGCCTCTTCCTGCTGCTCCTCCACTCCGCCCTCCTCTGCCTGCGGCACATCGCCCCTCTGCTGGGCTATGTTGTGCAGGACGCAGCACACCACAATGATGCGGCCGACCCTATCTGACCGATACTGGAGGGCGCCCCCAGAGAGGTCCAGGCACCTGAAACGCATCTTCAGCACGCCAAAGCACCTCTCGATCACTCCCCTTGTCGCTACATGGGCATCATTGTAGCGGTTCTCCGCCTCATTGCGTGGCCTCCGTATAGGCGTCATCAGCCACGATCGCAATGGGTAGCCCCTGTCGCCCAGCAACCAGCCCCTCAGCCGGGGATGGCGTCCCTCGTACATGCCGGGGATGGATGACCGCGACAACACGAATGAGTCGTGTACACTGCCTGGGTAACGGGCGCAGACGTGCAGGATCATCATGCGGTGTTCGCAGACCACCTGTACGTTCATCGAATAGGTCCCCTTCCTATTAGTGAACACGGCCCTGTTATCTGCAGGTGGCCGCACGGCGACGTGCATCCTATCGATCGCGCCCTGGACCATGGGGAACCCGGCAATGGCAGAGAAGCCCACGGCCCGGGCATCTTGGCTGGCCCGGTCCACGGGGAAGCGGATGTAGCGGTGCGCCATGGCATAAAGGGCATCTGTCACTGCCCGGATGCACCGATGCACCGATGTCTGCGATATGCCGGACAGGTCCCCACTCGGTGCCTGGAATGACCCCGTTGCATAAAAGTTCAGGGCCACCGTAACCTTGACGGACACGGGGAGAGGGTGTCCCCCGCCAGTGCCACGCGGTGACAGGTGTGCCAGCAGGTGGCAGATGTGTGCCACGGTTTCCCGGCTCATCCGGAGTCTCCTCCTGCATTCCCGGTCCGTGAGGTCCTGGTATGACTGCCGGGGCCGGTACACACGGGGCGCCCTCGGGTGCCTCCGTTGCCGTGGGGCCGCGACGTCCTCCTCCCCCTCCTCGTCCTGTCGGTCAGGTGTCCCTCCAGCCTGGGCGGCTGCCGCCTGCCCCTCTGCGGCAGCCTGCGCCTCCTCTCTGGCACGCTCCTCCTCCTCCTCCTCCTCCTCCTCATCCAGGGCAACATAGACATGAGCGGCTGCCACCATGGCGGCCAACATCGCTGGATGATCTGAAAACATGATGACCTGGTGGGGGGGAGGGGAACGACGACATGTCATCATTGCCCATATTCCCTCCTCCCCCCAGCCAGGTGGCATGGACCGCATGGGTCCAACTGTTGGAGGCTGGCACCTGGCCAGGTGGACCAACTCATTTGCCCTCCCATCACCCACCCCGGCACGGACCCCCCCCCCAACCTCCACCCCAGCACGGACCCCCCCCCAACCTGCACCCTGGCACGGACCCCCTCCACAACCCCCAACCTCCACCCCGGCACGGACCCCCTCCCCAACCCCCAACCTCCACCCCAGCACGGACCCCCCCCCAACCTCCACCCCGGCACGGAACCCCTCCCCAACCCCCAACCTCCACCCCAGCACGGACCCCCACCCCAACCTCCACCCAGGCACGGACCCCCTCCCCAACCCCCAACCTCCACCCCAGCACGGACCCCCCCCCAACCTCCACCCCGGCACGGAACCCCTCCACAACCCCCAATCTCCACCCCAGCACGGACCCCCTCCCCAACCTCCACCCCGGCACGGACCCCCTCCCCAACCTCCACCCCGGCACGGACCCCCTCCCCAACCTCCACCCCAGCACGGACCCCCCCCCCAACCTCCACCCCGGCACGGACCCCCTCCCCAACCCCCAACCTCCACCCCAGCACGGACCCCCCCCCCAACCTCCACCCCGGCACGGAACCCCTCCCCAACCCCCAACCTGCACCCTGGCACGGACCCCCTCCCCAACCCCAAACCTCCACCCCAGCACGGACCCCCCCCCAACCTCCACCCCGGCACGGAACCCCTCCCCAACCCCCAACCTCCACCCCAGCACGAACCCCCCCCCCAACCTCCACCCCGGCACGGACCCCCTCCCCAACCTCCACCCCAGCACGGACCCCCTCCCCAACCTCCACCCCGGCACGGACCCCCTCCACAACCCCCAACCTCCACCCCGGCACGGACCCCCTCCCCAACCCCCAACCTCCACCCCAGCACGGACCCCCCCCCCCAACCCCCAACCTCCACCCCAGCACAGACCCCCCCCAACCTCCACCCCGGTACGGAACCCCTCCCCAACCCCCAACCTCCACCCCAGCACGGACCCCCTCCCCAACCTCCACCCCGGCACGGACCCCCTCCCCAACCTCCACCCCGGCACGGACCCCCCCCCAACCTCCACCCCAGCACGGACCCCCTCCCCAACCCCCAACCTCCACCCCGGCACGGACCCCCTCCCCAACCCCCAACCTCCATCCCAGCACGGACCCCCCCCCAACCTCCACCCCGGCACGGAACCCCTCCCCAACCCCCAACCTCCACCCCAGCACGGACCCCCCCCCAACCTCGACCCCGGCACGGACCCCCTCCCCAACCTCCACCCCGGCACGGACCCCCTCCACAACCCCCAACCTCCACCCCGGCACGGACCCCCTCCCCAACCTCCACCCCGGCACGGACCCCCCCCCCAACCTCCACCCCGGCACGGACCCCCTCCACAACCCCCAACCTCCACCCCGGCACGAACCCCCTCCCCAACCTCCACCCCGGCACGGACCCCCTCCCCAACCTCCACCCCAGCACGGACCCCCCCCCCAACCTCCACCCCGGCACGGACCCCCTCCACAACCCCCAACCTCCACCCCGGCACGGACCCCCTCCCCAACCTCCACCCCGGCACGGACCCCCTCCCCAACCTCCACCCCGGCACGGACCCCCCCCCCACCCTCCACCCCGGCACGGACCCCCTCCCCAACCCCCAACCTCCACCCCGGCACGGACCCCCTCCCGGCACTCCCCCGGAGCCCAGCCTACTCTAACCACCCCCCCCCCCCCCCCCGCCGCACACACACACAAGCCGAGACACACCTCTCCTCAGGCAATCAGTCTGCGGCCACGCCATTTCCTGCCCAGAGCCAACCCCCCAGGCCGTCACTCACCTCCTCGCTGGTCGGCGTGAGCCTGGAGCACCGGGTCACGCCGATGAAAAGGAGGTTTGATTCACGTCGACGTGAACGGTCATCACGTCGACGGGACTTCGGCCCATCCGGAAGGGAGAATATCGGCAGGCCGAAAATCGGCTGCCTTGCGCAGACCCGTGACATTCTCCGCGGCAGCGGCGCCATTAACGCCCCGCCGACTTTTCTCCCTTCGGAGACTTCGGCGGGGGCGGGGGCGGGATTCACGGTGGCCAACGGCCATTCTCCGACCCGGCGAGGGGTCGGAGAATGACGCCCCTTGGGCGAAATTCTCCGTTATCGGCGGAAACTCCGCCGATCGGCGCAAAAAACGGCGCAAATCCCACTTGCGTCACGTCATAAAAATGGGCCGATAGTCTGCGGCCCGAAATGGGCTAGCAGCGACGTAACGGGATCCGCGCTTGCGCAGTGGTTCACGCCATGCAGCGTCATACGCGCTGCACGGCGTGACGGCTCATAAGGCCGCGCAGCTCCCCCCCACCCGACCGGAACAGCCGACCGCAACACCCGACTTGATGGCTGGCCGTCGCTCAGCCCCGAGGTTCGAGTCACGCGATGTGGAGGCGCTCCTGGATGCGGTGGAGCAGAGGAGGGACGCCCTGTATCCCGGGCACGGCCGCAGAGTTGCCCCACGCCACAGCCGGCGTCTGTGGAGGGAGGTGGCTGAGGCCATCAACGCTGTGGCCCTAACACCACGGACAGGCACCCAGTGCCACAAGAAGGTGAACGATCTCGTCAGAGCAGGCAGGGTGAGCCTCCCCCATATCCCCCATATCCCCTCTCCCCCAAATCCCCCCCTCCCCCATATCCCCCCTCCCCCATATCCCCCCTCCCCCATATCCCCCATATCCCCCATATCCCCCCTCCCCCATATCCCCCCTCCCCCATATCTCCCATATCCCCCCTCCCACATATCCCCCATATTCCCCCCTCCCCCATATCCCCCTCCCCATATCTCCCATATCCCCCCTCCCCCATATCCCCCATATTCCCCCCCCATATCCCCCCTCCCCCATATCCCCCATATCCCCCATATCCCCCCTCCCCCATATCCCCCATATTCCCCCTCCCCCATATCCCCCTCCCGCATATCCCCCATATCCCCCCTCCCCCATAGCCCCCATATTCCCCCCTCCCCCATATCCCCCTCCCGCATATCCCCCCTCCCCCATATCCCCCCTCCCCATATCCCCCATATTCCTCCCTCCCCCATATCCCCCCTCCCCCATATCCCCCATATCCCCCCTCCCCCATATCCCCCCCTCCCCCATATCCCCCCCTCCCCCATATCCCCCATATCCCCCCTCCCCCATATCCCCCCTCCCCCATATCTCCCATATCCCCCCCTCCCCCATATCCCCCATATTCCCCCCTCCCCCATATCCCCCTCCCCCATATCTCCCATATCCCCCCTCCCCCATATCCCCCCCTCCCCCATATCCCCCCTCCCCCATATCCCCCATATCCCCCATATCCCCCCTCCCCCATATCCACCATATTCCCCCTCCCCCATATCCCCCTCCCCATATCCCCCTCCCCCATAGCCCTCATATTCCCCCCTCCCCCATATCCCCCCTCCCCCATATCCCCCTCCCCCATATCCCCCTCCCCATATCCCCCATATTCCTCCCTCCCCCATATCCCCCCTCCCCCATATCTCCCATATCCCCCCTCCCCCATATCCCCCATATTCCCCCCTCCCCCATATCCCCCTCCCCAATATCTCCCATATCCCCCCTCCCCATATCCCCCATATTCCCCCCTCCCCCATATCCCCCCTCCCCCATATCCCCCATATCCCCCATATCCCCCCTCCCCCATATCCCCCATATTCCCCCTCCCCCATATCCCCCTCCCCCATATCCCCCATATCCCCCCCTCCCCCATAGCCCCCATATTCCCCCCTCCCCCATATCCCCCCTCCCCCATATCCCCCCTCCCCATATCCCCCATATCCCCCCTCCCCATACCCCCATATTCCTCCCTCCCCCATATCCCCCCTCCCCCATATCCCCCCTCCCCATATCCCCCCTCCCCCATATCCCCCTCCCCCATATCCCCCATATCCCCCCCTCCCCCATATCCCCCATCCCCATATCTCCCATATCCCCCCTCCCCCATATCCCCATATCCCCCCCTCCCCCATATCCCCCTCCCCCATATCTCCCATATCCCCCCTCCCCCATATCCACCATATTCCCCCCTCCCCCATATCCCCCTCCCCCATATCCCCCATATCCCCCCTCCCCCATATCCCCCATATTCCCCCTCCCCCATATCCCCCCTCCCCCATATCCCCCCTCCCCCATAGCCCTCATATTCCCCCCTCCCCCATATCCCCCTCCCCATATCCCTCCCTCCCCCATATCCCCTCTCCCCATATCCCCCATATCCCCAAGTGAATCCAGCCCTAACCTTCACCTCTGCAATGCACGCGCAACCGATGGCGTGCATTCATATACCTGCCTAATACTGTTGCCTTTTACCCCTGCCACCACCCCCCCCCCCCCCAGGAGAAGCGCGCACACAACAATAGGGAGCATGTGAGGACTGGAGGAGGGCCCGCTGATGAGAGGCCACTGACCGTACACGAGGAAAGGGCCCTGGAACTGGCTGGCGGACCTGATGACCGGGAGGTTGCTGATGCAGAGGTCGGGGCCCCACGAGCAAGTGAGCCACCAACAGCCCGTCCCCATATCCCCCCTCCCCTATATCCCCCTCTCCCGTATCACCTGATCACTGCCTGATGTCTAACCATGCATGCTTCATTGTGTATCACAGGACCCAACGTCCAGGCACCCATCCCCGCAGATGCAGACCGCCGCAGGATGCCCCTCGGAGACCACAGGAGACGGAGAGACCCGCACCCTCCAGCATGCGACGCCCGCAGGATGCCCCTCGGAGACCACGGGAGACGGAGAGACCCGCACCCTCCAGCATGCGACGCCCGCAGGATGCCCCTCGGAGACCACGGGAGACGGAGAGACCCGCACCCTCCAGCATGCGACGCCCGCAGGATGCCCCTCGCACACCACGGGAGACGGAGAGACCTGGAGCAACAGGGAGACGACACCCCCGTCACGTGCGGGAGCGACCACCCAGCGATGAGGGGGGCAGCCACAGGCCCCCGTCACACCCGAGCCAGGACACCACTACCCAGGACACCACTATCCAGGACACCCCTACCCGGGACACCACTACCCAGGACACCCCTACCCGGGACAGCACTACCCGGGACAGCACTACCCGGGACAGCACTACCCAGGACACCCCTACCCGGGAAGACGAAATACCGGACAGTGACTCAGAGTGGATGGGTGGAGACGAACCCCCACCCCAAAGTGCCATGGACTCAGAGTGGGACGAAGAGCACGACACAACGCCACTGCTGTCACCAACACCCTCCACCATCGCAGAAACACTCACCACGGTTGGGCACTTTAGTGATGAGGCGTCTGGTACACTCACTGGTGCGCACAACACAGCCGTCCCGGTATAGCAGGTGGAGGTAGGAGCAGCAGAGGGACCGGGCGGTCGGAGGGCAGCCCAGGCCAAGCGAACATCTGCCGCCCAGATGGATCCCGGGTTCCTGCAGTTACCACACCCACACATAGATCCGATGCAACCACTGACACGGAGACGAGCGAATAGGGTGACGGGTGGCTTGCGGCGGCTGCGGTCACAGGTGGAGGAGTCCACCCGCGTCCAGGAGCTGGGAGTGGTCCCGGTCATGCGTGCCACCCAGGCTGACACCGCACGGGTGGCGTCCGCGGTGGAGGCAATGGGTGCGACGGTGTCAGACATGGGGAACGGTTTGCGAGGCCTGGGGCCTTCCGTGCAGGCGGCGTCTGTGGCCCAGGAAATGGCTGCACTCTCACAGGAGGCCATGAGCCAGTGCCAGCGCCAGATGGCAGAGGCGCTCAACGCCATAGCCCAGTCTCAGCACGCCATAGCCCAGTCTCAGCAGGCCATGGCCCAGTCTCAGCAGGCCATGGCCCAGTCTCAGCAGGTCATAGCCCAGTCTCTGCAGGCCATGGCCCAGTCTCTGCAGACCATCGCTGAGGGCATCGGCGCCAGTGGCCATGTGCGAGCTGGCGTCGCACTGTCGCAGACAGGGTTCGACAACCCCCTGGGCTCCATGGCTGCAAACCTGCAGACCCCTGTCGATACCAGCACGGGCCTCCAGGACTGGCAGCGCCAGATGTCGGGGGCGCGTCGGATGGCCAGTCCGTTCGCATCCCCCACCCATGTAGAGGCCTGGGGGCCATCGGGCACCCCGAGGGAGGAGGAGGTGGTGTGGTCCGTCCCGGCTCCCTCTGTAGGGGAGGTCCCGGTACACCGCGACACCTCGGACTCCCCCCCTTCCGTCCCAGGTGCATCGGGTGGGCAACGGGCAGGACAGGCTGGCAGCTCGCCATCCCAGTCGCCCGGGCCGCAGCCTGGCCCATCTAGGCCAGGACGCACCAGGAAACGGCCGCCAAAGGGATCCAGTGTCAGAGGGCAGGAATCACAGGAGTCCACCTCCAGTTCTGCTGTACCGTCTGGGGAACCACGTAGACGTAGTCAAAGGGCCCGTAAGGCCAAACAATTAGACACTGAGTAAGTTGGCATGGGTGCAGGGCACAGATGAGTTTTAGGCGCTAGGGCACGTGCATGAACTCCTTTGGTTATTAAAGTCAATGTTACACCTACCGAAGCTGCCTTTGTGCTCTGTCCAAAGTGTGCGGGGGGTGTCATGTACGTTGAGCGCAAGTGTGTGTGTGAGGGGTGGTCTTACCTCAGCCCCAGGTGAGTCTGCCCCCTTCCCCCTGGGCCGCCATCAACATCCCCCGGGCAGAGGACGGGACCGTGCGCTGCAGTGTCACAGCCGCATGCAGGGATGGTCCGGGTGGATGGTGGTACTGTGGCCATGGGTCAGACACAGTCCAACGATGTAGAGCCAGGAGCTCATCGGAGGCGGGTTGTCATCATTCTCCATGGCCTGCGATAGACACGCGTCCACCCGCAACTGGGTGAGCCCGGCCGATTGTGCCGCCGGTGGATCGGCAATTGGGGGTGGGGGGGTGGTGTGCATGCGGGTGGGGTGTGTGGGGTTGGGGAGGGGGGTGTGGGTGCTGGGTGGGTGGATGGGTGGGGGGTGTGGGTGGTCGGCTGTTGTCATGGTGTGCGGTCTGTGGCCATACTACCCGATTCCCACGCCCATCTAGTCAGTGAAGCGGGCGGCTATCAGTCTGTCCCGTGCCCGCTGGGCCAGCCGGTAACGGTGGACAGCCACCCGTCTGTGTCTACCCCGTCTGCCCTGACCATTGCCCCCATCCCCCTCATCTGGGGAGGACTGGGCCTCTTCCTGCTGCTCCTCCTCTCCGCCCTCCTCTGCCTGCGGCACATCGCCCCTCTGCTGGGCTATGTTGTGCAGGACGCAGCACACCACAATGATGCGGCCGACCCTATCTGACCGATACTGGAGGGCGCCCCCAGAGAGGTCCAGGCACCTGAAACGCATCTTCAGCACGCCAAAGCACCTCTCGATCACTCCCCTTGTCGCTACATGGGCATCATTGTAGCGGTTCTCCGCCTCATTGCGTGGCCTCCGTATAGGCGTCATCAGCCACGATCGCAATGGGTAGCCCCTGTCGCCCAGCAACCAGCCCCTCAGCCGGGGATGGCGTCCCTCGTACATGCCGGGGATGGATGACCGCGACAACACGAATGAGTCGTGTACACTGCCTGGGTGACGGGCGCAGACGTGCAGGATCATCATGCGGTGGTCGCAGACCACCTGTACGTTCATCGAATAGGTCCCCTTCCTATTAGTGAACACGGCCCTGTTATCTGCAGGTGGCCGCACGGCGACGTGCATCCCATCGATCGCGCCCTGGACCATGGGGAACCCGGCAATGGCAGAGAAGCCCACGGCCCGGGCATCTTGGCTGGCCCGGTCCACGGGGAAGCGGATGTAGCGGTGCGCCATGGCATAAAGGGCATCTGTCATTGCCCGGATGCACCGATGCACCGATGTCTGCGATATGCCGGCCAGGTCCCCACTCGGTGCCTGGAATGACCCCGTTGCATAAAAGTTCAGGGCCACCGTAACCTTGACGGACACGGGGAGAGGGTGTCCCCCGCCAGTGCCACGCGGTGACAGGTGTGCCAGCAGGTGGCAGATGTGTGCCACGGTTTCCCGGCTCATCCGGAGTCTCCTCCTGCATTCCCGGTCCGTGAGGTCCTGGTATGACTGCCGGGGCCGGTACACACGGGGCGCCCTCGGGTGCCTCCGTTGCCGTGGGGCCGCGACATCCTCCTCCCCCTCCTCGTCCTGTCGGTCAGGTGTCCCTCCAGCCTGGGCGGCTGCCGCCTGCCCCTCTGCGGCAGCCTGCGCCGCCTCTCTGGCACGCTCCTCCTCCTCCTCCTCCTCATCCAGGGCAACATAGACATGAGCGGCTGCCACCACGGCGGCCAACATCGCTCGATGGTCTGAAAACATGACGGCCTGTTGGGGGGGAGGGGAACGACGACATGTCATCATTGCCCATATCCCCTCCTCCCCCCAGCCAGGTGGCATGGACCGCATGGGTCCAACTGTTGGAGGCTGGCACCTGGCCAGGTGGACCAACTCATTTGCCCTCCCATCACCCACCCCAGCACGGACCAACCCCCAACCTCCACCCCGGCACGGACCCCCTCCCCAACCTCCACCCCGGCACGCCCCCCCCCAACCTCCACCCCGGCACGGACCCCCTCCCCAACCTCCACCCCGGCACGGACCCCCTCCCCAACCTCCACCCCGGCACGGACCCCCTCCCCAACCTCCACCCCAGCACGGACCCCCCCCCAACCCCCAACCTCCATCCCGGCACGGACCCCCTCCCCAACCTCCACCCCAGCACGGACCCCCCCCAACCCCCAACCTCCATCCCGGCACGGACCCCCTCCCCAACCTCCACCCCAGCACGGACCCCCCCCCAACCCCCAACCTCCATCCCGGCACGGACCCCCTCCCCAACCTCCACCCCAGCACGGACCCCCCCCCCCAACCCCCAACCTCCATCCCGGCACGGACCCCCTCCCCAACCTCCACCCCAGCACGGACCCCCCCCCCCCAACCCCCAACCTCCATCCCGGCACGGACCCCCTCCCCAACCTCCACCCCAGCACGGACCCCCCCCAACCCCCAACCTCCATCCCGGCACGGACCCCCTCCCCAACCTCCACCCCAGCACGGACCCCCCCCCAACCCCCAACCTCCATCCCGGCACGGACCCCCTCCCCAACCTCCACCCCAGCACGGATCCCCCCCCCAACCCCCAACCTCCATCCCGGCACGGACCCCCTCCCCAACCTCCACCCCAGCACGGACCCCCCCCCCCCAACCCCCAACCTCCATCCCGGCACGGACCCCCTCCCCAACCTCCACCCCAGCACGGACCCCCCCCCCCAACCCCCAACCTCCATCCCGGCACGGACCCCCTCCCCAACCTCCACCCCAGCACGGACCCCCCCCCCCAACCCCCAACCTCCATCCCGGCACGGACCCCCTCCCCAACCTCCACCCCAGCACGGACCCCCCCCCAACCCCCAACCTCCATCCCGGCACGGACCCCCTCCCCAACCTCCACCCCAGCACGGACCCCCCCCCAACCCCCAACCTCCATCCCGGCACGGACCCCCTCCCCAACCTCCACCCCAGCACGGACCCCCCCCCCCAACCCCCAACCTCCACCCCGGCACGGACCCCCCCCCCCAACCTCCACCCCGGCACGGACCCCCTCCCGGCACTCCCCCGGAGCCCAACCTACTCTAACCACCCCCCCTCCCCCCCCCCCCCCCACGGCCGCACACACACACACACAAGCCGAGACACACCTCTCCTCAGGCAATCAGTCTGCGGCCACGCCATTTCCTGCCCAGAGCCAACCCCCCAGGCCGTCACTCACCTCCTCGCTGGTCGGCGTGAGCCTGGAGCACCGGGTCACGCCGATGAAAAGGAGGTTTGATTCACGTCGACGTGAACGGTCATCACGTCGACGGGACTTCGGCCCATCCGGAAGGGAGAATATCGGCAGGCCGAAAATCGGCTGCCTTGCGCAGACCCGTGACATTCTCCGCGGCAGCGGCGCCATTAACGCCCCGCCGACTTTTCTCCCTTCGGAGACTTCGGCGGGGGCGGGGGCGGGATTCACGGCGGCCAACGGCCATTCTCCGACCCGGCGGGGGGTCGGAGAATGACGCCCCTTATCTCCATTCAAACAAAACGCAACTCACATCAAAATCAACTTTTAAATACAGTTAGCAGACCCAGGAATACTTGCTTAATAGAGATCCTTTTAAAAGATCTATTGAAGAGAGAGAAACCCAGTCAGGAAACAGACTGCAGGTTCTTGCCTGTCACAGAGTATTGTTTAACCTGCCAGCCTTTGAGAAAGTGCTCCTGTTTTGTTCACAGGCAAATCTTTAACTCACTGTTTTGAGAAACTGCTAGTCTGTCCATAGACAGATCAAAACTCACTGAAGAAGGGGTCGGGAGGGGGTGGGGGGAGTCGAGGGGTCGGGGGGTGGTCGAGGGGGTCCCTCAACGACCCCATAGCAGGATATACTCACATTGGGGGGGGATGCCCCGATGCTCTGCAGGACTGATGGGTGTAGGTCGGCTCACCCTCATGCCAGCATGGTGTGTTTGTGTGTGTGGGTGAGGGGGCCATGTGGACGGAGGGGGGGGGGTCGCAATATCTGTGGGTGGGAGGTATGGAGGACCCTCAACCTCACTTTAAAGAGGGCACCCGATGTCTGTGGGAGCCGTTTTGTAGTTAATTAAGAGGTTAATAAATGATCACTTAAGGGTCTCCTCCTGACATTGCTGGTACATTACCAGTGGTGGTCTTGCCCGATCCACATGCCAAGGCAGTCAAGTCCCTATTTGGCCTTGGGGGTTGTTGGCAATCACAAAGGTTCGGGCACCTTATACCTAAAGGAAACCTTCCCTTCCCATGATACTCTTCCCTCGAATTTGCCACCCCTCCGCCCACTAGTTCTTCCCCCCCAACCCCCCACTTACCTGTGTCTCCAGCTCCATCAACAATTATTACTGGGGACTCCCTTCATTCTTAGCAGTGGCCACCACTTACAGTGGTACTCCTGGGAATAGAGAACTGCTGGCCATTTGAGGGACAAACTTCTTTAGGGGCTCGTTTAGCACAGGGCTAAATAGCTGGCTTTTAAAGCAGACCAAGGCAGGCCAGCAGCGCGGGTTCAATTCCCGTACCAACCTCCCCGAACATGTGGCGACTAGGAGCTTTTCACAGTAATTTCATTTGAAGCCTACTTGTGACAATAAGCGATTTTCATTTCATTTCCCAGATAAAAGAAGAAGTCTTTCCCCGAGTCACTTAACTACCTGACAGTTACGTCAGCTAGTGGCTACTCTTTCGAGTGGTGACAGGCTCACCCAGAGTTTTCAGCCAGGTGACAAGTCACCAGTTGCATGCGAATTCTGCCCCATGTCATCATGGCCTTTCATAGATCATCAACCTGAAACATGGGGAGCGATCTAACGGGAAAAGCAGTAAGTGCGGTAGCGGGCAAGACTTGCCGCGTGCTTCCCAACCGCTAACCCAGCAAGACCACGACTGGTATCTAACGTCAATTTAGGCTGGCTGATTTGCCTGGACCGTGCCCGGCATCTCCCCACTAACAAGGAGGAGGAGCTCTTAAACCGCTGACTCCGAGCAAACCCCAAACAGCACGCAGCCATGCCACCAAGCAGCCCAGTCCACGTTGCGGTGATGCCGACCTGGCCCAACTGTTGCATGCGGTGGAGTTGACGGAACACCTTGTTCCCCCGAGGGGGGTCAGAGGGTCAGCCACAGGTAAGCCAGTGCCGCCTGGGAGGCAGTGGCAGTGGCCGTCAGCTCGGGGAGTGTCACAAGGACGACCACCATCCAGTGCAGTAAGAAGCTCAGCTATCACCCCCACCATCCACCAGGGCAGAGACACACACTTTGATGGGGGACACTAGTGGAAAGGCCTCTGGGGTACGATCTGGTGAGTACCACACAGTTGTCAATGCACATCAGGTGGAGATAGGAACTTTGAGAGGAGACAGCAGACCCAGTTCTACGATGTGTCTTTGTTGGCTGCTACCTCTGTGGTGTTTTTTCAGTATTTTTATTGGAATCTTTGCACTTCATATCAAAACTTTGCAGAACAATATAGAAACAATAATAATAACCAACACAGTAACAACACCAACACAAGTATCACAAGCTGCCACCGCATCTGTGACTGTGGTCCCAGTTCATTTCCTTACATCTTTTACATTAGTGTATTTCATGCCACTTTTTAGAAATGTTCTTATTGGGATTTTTAACAGTTAGTAATAAGAATTACCCACAACTTTACATACATTTTTACAATTACTACCAGGACTCTTTACATTGTTTATAATTACATTCATTTTGCTGAGAGTGGGGAAGTCCTTGCCGGCTTGAGTTCTCGATGGGGCTTAGGATGGTTCGCCTTCTCGATTTGACACGTGTGGGAGGGATCCTTGTCCCCTCCTGCGAATGGCCTTCCTCCCGTTCCTTCTTTGCTATATGTAAGCTCCCTTTCATCCAGGCGGTGCTCCCTGCCTCTGTGGTGTTGACTCATCCAGTGTTCAGACAAAGTTTCAGGCAAAGTTTCCAGGCACAGTCTGATCGGGATGCTAGGCAATAACACTTGCTTGCAACATGGCACATCTACCTAGGGGAATCCACTTGAGAGCTTTGAAGTGCTCGTGTAACGAACAAAGCCTATTCCCCATAGGTGATAGTCTTCAGCTGTGCAGCCAGAGGCTGCCATTGTCAGAGGGAGTTAAAATGCCCGTCACCATATTACCATGGACAGGGCTCTGTCCTTGGGGTGTTTGGTAGGATCGACAGGCAGCAACTGAAGTTGTCCCTGTTACAGGTATACACAATCCAGCGGGTGGCCTGTTGGACCCACGGGTGCTGAGCCCATCGCTCCCCCCCCCCCCCCCACCCCAGCACCAGTGGCAGCAGCTCCAGAGCCCCTGAGCTGACTGCTCGAGTTCGAAGGTGGCCACTCACCACCTCCGATCCCCTCAGCAGCAATGTTGCCAGCTTCATGTTTTTAAGTAGGTGTGCTAAAGGCCGCCCGCGTGACCGCTCACTGGGGAGCCGGTTAGATCACGAGAGGCCATTAGATAGGGGGTCCATGCCATTGACAATGTGGCGATTGGCTCAATTGGTGCTATTGCCACATCAAGGCCGGATCTAGAATCTGCCAACGGGAGTGGGACGATTTTATTTTTTTTAAAAATATTTTTATTCTCCTCCTTTTTCACATTTTCTCCTAAATTTACACCCACCAACAATAAACCCCATATCAATAACAATGATCCCATCCTCCCACCAAACCCCAAACATAAACAACTAACAAAAAGGAATCGGGAATCACCCATAGTCACCATTAACACTCACAGTCCCCCTTCCCCCAACCCTCCCAACTCCCCCCCCCAAAACTAATGTTCGATGTAATCCAGTTCTTGAAAGTGCATAATGAATAATGCCCATGAATTGTAGAACCCCTCCATCCTTCCCCTCAGTTCAAACTTAACCTTCTCAAGAGTCAAGAATTCCAACAGGTCCCCCCGCCACACCAGGGCACAGGGTGGAGAGGTTGCTCTCCATCCCAACAGGATCCGCCTTCGGGCGATCAACGAGGCAAAGGCTATAACATCTGCCTCCTGAAGGCCCGGATCCAGTTTCACGTGCATCACTTTAGAGATTACCCTAAAAACCTCCTTCCAGTAATCCTCCAGCTTTGGACAAAACCAAAACATATGAACGTGATTTGCGCCCCCCCCCCCCCGCAACGTTCACACACATCTTCTATCCCTTCAAAGAATCGGCTCATCCTCGCCCTCGTGAGGTGCGCTCTAAATACCACCTTCAGCTGTATCAGTCCCAACCTCGCTCACGAGGTGGAGGCATTCACTCTCCAGAGCACCTCACATCAGAACCCCTCCTCCATATCCTCTCCCAACTCTTCCTCCCACTTTGCTTTGATCCCTTCCAGAACCCCTCCTCCATATCCTCTCCCAACAACTCCCCTTCTCTTCTTCCAAAATAGCTCCGTAAACAGCTGACACTACCCCCTTCTCCAGTCCCCCTGTCGTCAGCACCTCCTCCAGCAATGTGGAGGCCGGCTCCACCGGGAAGCTCTGTATCTCCTTTCTGGCAAAATCTCGAAACTGCATGTATCTAAACATTTCCCCCTGCTCCAGCCCATACTTCACTTCCAGGTCCTTCAATCCTGCAAACTGACCCCCAAGAAACAAATCTTTTAGTGTCTTAATCCCCTTCTCCTCCCATTTCCAAAAATTTCCATTCCACCTCCCTGGCTCAAATCTGTGGTACCCCCGAATCGGCATTTCCCTTGACCCTGCCCCCAACCCGAAGTGTTGCCGAAAATGCCTCCAAATTATCAATGAAGCTATTATTAGCGGACTCTCTGAGTATTTCCCCGGGGCTATCGGGAGCGGCGCTGTTGCTAGTGCTTTCAATCCCGACCCCCTGCACAAACTCTCCTCCATTCTGACCCACTGGGAATCAATCCCTCTGACCCAGCTCCGCACCTTCTCCACATTTGCCGCCCAGTAATAATACATCAGGTTCGGAAGACCCAAACCTGCCTGCCTTCCCCTCTGCAGCAGCACCTTTCTAACTCTGGCCACCTTCCCTCCACATATGAACGAGGTAATCATTCCTTCAATCTCCCTGAAAAATGCCTTTGGCAGGAAAATCATCAGGCATTGGAAAATAAACAGAATTTTGGCAACACGTTCATTTTAACCGCCTGTACCCGACCCGCCAGTGACAGAGGGAGACCATCCCACCTTGCCAGATCAGCTTTCACTCTCCCCACCAAACTAGAAATGTTGCACTTGCGGAGCCCCCCCCCACTCCCGGGCAACCTGCATCCCCAGGTATCTAAAGTGAGTCCCTGCCCTATGGAATGGCAGCTGCCACCCACCCCTGCCCTCACCCTCAGCCGAGACGCCACAGAATGCTCACTCTTGTCTAGATTTAGTTTGTACCCTGAGAAAGACCCAACACCTGAAGCAGCTCCAATATTCCCCCTATTGACACACTCGGTTCTGACACATATAACAGCAAGTCATCGGCATATAAGGACACCCTTGCTCTGTCCCCCTCCCGCACTATTCCTTTCCACCCCCTGAACTTCTTAATGCAATGGCCAACGGCTCAATCGTGAGTGCAAACAACAGGGGGGACATAGGACATCCCTGCCTAGCCCCACGGTGGAGAGAAAAGAATCTCGAGCTGATGTTTCTTGTGCGGACACTCTCCCTCGGCTCCTTACATAGTAGCTTTACCCAGTCCACAAATATTGGTCCAATCCCAAACTGCTCCAGAACTGCTATCAAGTATCCCCATTCTACCCGGTCAAATGCCTTCTCAGCGTCCGATGCCATAACCACCTCTGTTTCCTTCCCCTCCGCCGGTGCCATAACCACGTTTAATATCCTTCTAATGAAAAGAGCTGCCTCCTTCTCACAAACACCGTCTAATCTTCACCTATCACCTTTGGGAGGCACTCCTCCAGCCTACCCACCAATACGTTTGCGTACCGGCCTCCCCGAACGGGCGCCGGAATGTGGCGACGAGGGGCTTTTCACAGTAACTTCATTGAAGCCGACTTGTGACAATAAGTGATTATTATTATTATAAGTTCGTGGGAACAACCCCATTCCCTATCGCCTCCTCAAACATCCCCACCATCAGGAGTGCCAGCTTATCCTTGAATATTTTATAATATTCCACTGCAAACCCATCCGGCCCTGTCACCTTCCCCGACTGCATCCTGCCAATCGCATCTTTTATCTCCTGCTCCACTATCGCTCCTTCTAATGTAGCCCTGTCTTCCTCCCCTAACGAGATCACCTCACCCCTCACCACCGCATTAAGAGCCTCCCAGACAACTGCCTTCGACACCTCACCTGTACAGTTGAAACCTACATATTCCCCAATTACCTTTTTCAATTTTGTCAAGGAACAATCCCACATTTCCACCCCGGCCTCTGTGCTACCCCCTTCTCCAGTACCATATCCTCCCAATGCGGAGCATGATCTGGAACTGAAATTGCCGAGTATTCCGACCCCTTAATCCCAGCCAGCAAAGCCTTCCCCACCACAAAAAAGTCGATCCGCGAGTATACCTTGTGGACTGCCGAGACAAACGAGTACTCCCATTCCCTCGGGTGCAGAAACCTCCAAGGGTCCACCCCTCCCATTTCCACCATTAGCCCAGTCAATGCCTTCGCCTCCCCCCCCCCCCCCCCCTGATGGGACCAGCAAGCATGGCCGTGACCTGTCCAACCTTGGCTTCTGCACCAGGTTCCAGTCCCCCCCACTGTCAGTTTGTGTGTGTCCAAGTCGGGAATGGCCCCAAACATCTTCTTCACGAATCCCACATCGTCCCAATTGGGACCGTATACACTACCAGCGCCACTAACCTCCCCTCCAGCGCCCCTGTCACAATCACATATCTACCCCACTGATCTGCAACCACCTTCTCCATCTGGAGCCGTACTCTTTTGCTGACCATTACCGCTACCTCTCTAGCCCTTCCGTCAAATCCAGAGTGAAACACCTGACTAACCCAGCCCTTTTAAGTCTCACCTGGTCCTTCACCCTCAAGTGAGTCTCTTGCAGCATTGCTACATCAGCTTTCAAACTTTTAGGATGCGTAAGCACCCTTGACCTCCTGACTGGACCTCCTAACCCCCTCACGTTCCACATGACTATCCTAACTGGGGGTCTCTCACCCCCCACCCCCACACCATCGTCATACCACTGGGCCCTGCCCCATGAGCGTGACCCGCCCCTACCCATTATTAACATCGAACCCCTACCCCCCCCTCCCAGAAGCCCCCCTACATTTCCTCTTGAAAAAACGTATCCCAGTATCGATCCCTTCCGCCCCCCTTGCTCGCCTCCTAGGCCCATCAAATCCTGCTAACCAGGCTCCAATGTCTGCAGCCCTCCTCTCACCTCACCTCCGTTCACTAGCCGACTTTAGTTAGCAAGCGCGGATGGCTACCCCCTCCCAAGGTATACCGTCCCCTCCCACCCAGTCCCAGAGAAAAGAAAACAACAATCCAACCCATACAATTCACTAAAATAAGATATAACCGTCGCAACACAGAATGCCAATCAACCCAACCAATAACATGAACTCTGTAACAATGTGAAGTGAAGTAAATTACAATACAAGTCAATGAAAAGAAAGTTATAGCATTTATACATTTTCCAGCTCCCCAATCACAGTCCACAGTCTCCCTTCCAGCTCCGCTCCTCATGTCTGTCCCAAGCCTTCTGCCTTCACGAGCACCTCAGCCACCTCCACTGTTTCGAAATAATAGTCGTTGGCGTTATACGCCACCCTCAGCTTCGCCGGGTATACCATACCAAATCGCACCCCTTTGTTGTACAGTGCCACCTTCACTCGGCAGAACGCCGCTTATCTTTTTGCCAACTCCACCGTCAAGTCCTGGTAGATCCGAACTCCAGCACCATCCCACTGCACCCTCGCGCTTCCGCCTAGCCCAGCTTAACACCTTCTCCTTCATGCGGTATTTATGAAAGCAGATAATTACTGCTCTTGGCTCATTTACTTTGGGCTTCAGCCTTAATGACCGATGAGCTCGGTCCAGCTCATACCGGGAGGGGTTCTCAGCTTCCCCCATCAACTCCGCCAACATCTGAGCAAAATACTCTGTTGGCCTTGAGCTCTCTGTCCCTTCGGGCAAGCCCACAATTCTCAGATTGAGCCGCCTCGAGCGGTTCTCCAAGTCCTCGAGCTTTGCTCAGAGTCCTCTGTTGACCTCCACCACCCTCCGCAGCTCGTCCCCCATCGAGGTGAATTGGTTGCTGTGCTGCGACACGGCCTCCTCCACTTCCTTCATCTTCTTGCCCTGCTCTCTCATCTCGGCCGATGTCTTTGCCACATCTACCCTCACCGGGGCGATTGCCTCCTCCACCAATGACTTCAATGCGACCGCCATCTCCTTCCTCAAAGCCTCCATGTGCCTTGCTAACTGCTGTTCCAGCTCCACAGTCATCACCTCGGTCATCTTCTCCACCGTAAGCATTGCGGCCCCACCATGCAGTCTGTCATCCGCCATCTTGTCAGCACTTTTTCTGGTCCTCTCATTCAACGGCGAGCCCGCATTTCCTCCCTTCTTCGACACTGTTTTTCACATCCTATAACGACTTATTATTTTTCTTTTTTTTTTCTTTCTTTCTTCAATCTTTAAAAAAAATTAAAAAATTCTTGCTTCAAAAAAAACAATTTTCAAAAAAAAACTTTCTTTAAAAATGTTTTCTCTTCTTTTTTATATTCCTCAAAAATTCCCCTGGGACCAGACTTCAGACTTCTTAAAACAAACACATTCTAGGCGGGAGCCACCCGATGTGGAACATCTCCACTACATCGCGCCCTGGCTTCGGGCTTGCCGCCTCGTCTTCAGTTTGGCTCCGCCCCCACTGCTCCAAACGCCGCTCGCCCTGGGCCCGAAGCCTCAGCACGAGCCGCCCAACATTCACGCAGGGTTCCTCGCCGGTTCTCAAACCGGCCCGGTTTGAGCCCGGGCGGGACGGCCCCAAAGGCTGACAACAATCGAGGGGAAGAGCGAAAAATCGAGGAAACCCCCGAAAGCGCCATAGACAGTGGCCACCGGCGGGAGCTCCTCTCGATGCAACCAACCCGCTCGCAAACGCCACCGGAAATCTGGGAGTGGGCCGATTATATTGGAAACCGATTGGCTCCCGACACGGATCCTGTTTTCTCCCTCTCCTACGATCCAACCAGCTTGCACGGAATCGCACTGGGTACAACACAGCCGTTAAAATCACACTCATGAACTCTGTTTATCTTCACAGATGCAGCATGACCTGTTGAGTATTCCACAAAATCTTACTGTTTAGTGTGTGAACCCCATGGTCAGGACAATACCCTGTTTTGACTGAATTACGTTTCTGTTTTGGAAGAAGCAAATATCTCAACTTAAGTATTTTATCTTCCTCCAGGCCAGCACCTCTCGGATCCAAGTCATTTGAAGTGCACTCCAGTTCTGGTGTAAAATGTTCCATTTCAGATCTACACAATGTAACTGTTGTAGCTCAACATGCAAAAAGATGGATCCTCAACAATAGGACTTTGGTTGTGGTCACAATGGAAAAAATAAGCAATTATGTCAATGATAACAAGGTAATATTGCAAACAAAAGATGGTACAATGACAGAAGTGATATCATCACGAGACAATAGCAGCCTAATGAGAGAAATTAGAGATGTTTCTGATGCACAGAACCTGTAAACAGGTGCGGAGGAGGCAGGTGTAAATGGAAGGATGAAAAACTGAGGAAGAGGTTAGGAGATTAAAAAGTGCAGGTTGACACCAATTGGCATGACGTGCTGACAGGTGGTTCCCCCACCCGGCTCTGAGACAGGCCAGCTAACCCATCCCACATCATCAGTTTTTCTACCAAAGAAAACATGGGGGACTAATTAACATTTGAAATGATTAAAGTTAGTACTAAGGCTGGAGGATTGCAAACTGTCCAGTACAAGATTGCCGTCAATTCAGTTTACATTGGGCTTCATTGAAAGAGTGTGGAAGGGCAAAGATGGAGAGGTCAGACAGGGAGAGTGGTGGGGAAGGAAAGTGACATGCAACAGACAGTTTGAGTCACGTTTGCAGACCAGGGTTCACCAGTGCGGCCAACTAATCTGGTTTCTGTCTTTCGATCTCCATCCATTTTTCAACTCTCTTCTCAGCTATTCACATGTCTGCATTAATGTTTGCAGAGCAGAGTAGCAACAGGGTCCACACTCACCACTTTCCTGCTGACTAAATGTCCCTCCACTACCAAACTTGCCTCAGAGAGGGCAATTAATTCCACCCTATCTGGCAACTCATTATTCCTCCTATGATTTATTATCGTTTATAACTAATCACCTTACTGGCTGGTATAAAGATGGCCTGTAAAGAAACATACTCCGCAGCCTACCAGACTGTTAATCAGCCTGGGAGCAAATCCATCAACTGCTTCACTCTATTCTTCAGCAGAAGAAGATTAAATATACGAGGCAGAGTGGGGAGGTTACCATCAACGGTGAACCGACAACACTACACACCCTTCCATATGATATGCTTTATTTTTCATGACAAATCTTTTTTTAAAAATGTTTTTATTAAGGCATTTATATCAAACATAACCAAAACCAAAAAGAACAAACAGGAAATCATATGACAAATAAATAACGAACACCCCTGCACCCCACACTCCCAGCCATTACTCTCCACCCACCCTGCCTCCTTTTTTAACCCCAAAGCCCCCCCCCCCCCCCCCCCCCCCCGCCCCGCCCCCCTGCTGACTTCTTAACTATCCTTGAACAAGTCGAATAATGGTTTCCATCTCCGGGCAAACCCCTCCACAGTCCCTCTCAAGGCAAACTTGATTTTTTTCCAACCTAAGGAATTCTGCGAGGTCGCTCACCCACACCCCCGGTATCGGCTGCATCGAGCCCTGCCATTCCGACAGGATCTGTCTCTGGGCTACCCCAGGGAGGCAAAGGCCAAGATAACGGCCTCTCCCACCCCCTGGACTCCCAGGTCTTCCAACACTCCAAAAATCACCACTTCTGGACTCGGCGCCTCAGAGACCACGTCAACGAACCCCCACCAAAATCTCTCCAGCTTTGGCCAGGCCCAAAACATGTGGACATGGTTTGTGGACCCTCCCATGCACCACCCACACATATTCTCTACCCCCTCAAAAAACCTTCTCATTCTGGCCACTGTCATATGCTCCCTGGGGATTACTTTAAATTGAATGAAGCTCAGCTTAGCACAAAAAGAGAATGCACTCACTCTCCTCAGAGCCCCTTTCCGTAACCTAGCCTCCAACACCCTCCCCAGCTGTTCCTCCCACTTCCACTTAACATCTCCTATTGGGGTGCCCTGCCAGTCCATTAATTCTTTGTTATTTCTGACACGCTGCCCTCACCAACCCCTGTTTTCGACACCACCTTGTTCTGCAACCCCAGGGGCGGCAGCTCAGGAAAGGACGGCAATGTAAGGACCAAAACTTATTCCCGCTGGGCAGCTCATACTCCTCTACCAGTCCCTCCAAGCTCGGGAGGCTGCCTCCTCCACGAATAGGTCTCCAAACCACTCAATCCCCGCCCACTGCCATCCCAGGAACCCTGCGTCCACCCTCCCCGGATCAAACCTGTGATTCCCAAATCGGAGCCCAAACCAAGGCACATTCCAGCCTCTGGTGCTGCTGCTACTGTCCCCACACACTCAGGCCTGCCAGCACTACCGGATTTGTGGAGAATCTGACTGGCGAGAATGGCAGAGACGCCGTCAATAATACCCCTAAACTAGTGTCCTTCAAATAGGCTGCCTCCATCCGCTCCCACATGACCCTTCCCCTTACCCACCCTGACCATGGCTATATTTGCTGGTCAGTAGTAGTTCATCAAATTTGGCAAGGCCAGCCCGCAACCCCCGCCCCCCCCCCCCCCCCACCCGCCCATGTCCCCAACCGAGCAGCACCTTCTTCACCTGTGGGGCTTCCCCCACCCCACCTGCACAAACCCCAAGATCAATGCATTAATCTTTCTAAAGAAGGCTTTTCGAATAAAAATTGGAAGGTTCTGGAACATGAATAAAAACCTCTGGAGTACTGTCATTTTCACAGACTGCACCCGCCCTACCAATGGCAAACGGAGCACATCCCACATGTTAAAATCCCCCTTCATCTGCTCCACCAATCGCGCCAGATTCAATTTATGTAGCTGCCCCCATCACCGTGCCACCTAGATGCCCTGATACCTGAAACTCGCCCTCACTGCCTCAAACGGCAGCTTGTCCAACCTCCTTTTTTGTTTGCACTGAGTGCTGAATTTGGTGCTTTTTGAGTGCGATAGTGAGAGTTTGGTGACCGAGGGAGTTAGGTGAGGAGGGAGTAAGGTGCTCCTTTCATTTTGTTTCCGACATTTCCGCAAAGAGTGCGAAGAGAGCCAGGAGTTTACAGGAAGTGTAGCTGACTGGGAGCAGAGTCGGAGGGCGGAGATCTAGTTAGTCCACACAGCAGCTATATTCTGTAAGGTAAGAGGGGATGGAGGCTAGGCCAGTTACATGCTCCTCCTGTAGGATGTGGGTGGTGAGGGATACCACCGCTGTCCCCACTGACTATACCTGCGGGAAGTGTATCAGCTCCTCAAAGACCGTGTTAGGGAACTGGAGCTGAAGCTGGATGAACTTCGGATCATCCGGGAGGCAGAGGGGGTGATTGAGAAGAGTTACAGGGAGGTAACCACACCCAAGGTACAGGACAAGAATAGCTGGGTTACAGTCAGGGGGAAAAAAACAAACAGGCAGACAGTGCAGGGATCCCTCGTGGCCGTTCCCCTTCAAAACAAGTATACCGTTTTGGATGCTGTTGGGGGGGATGACCTACCGGGGGAAGGCCCTAGCGGTCAGGTCTCTGGCACGGAGTCTGGCTCTGGGGCTCAGAAGGGAAGGGGGGAGAATAGAAAAGCAATAGTTGTAGGAGATTCAATGGTTAGGGGAATAGATAGGAGATTCTGTGGTCGCGAGCGAGACTCCCGGAAGGTATGTTGCCTCCCGGGTGCCAGGGCCAGGGATGTCTCGGATCGTGTCTTCAGGATCCTTAAGGGGGAGGGGGAGCAGCCAGAAGTCGTGGTGCACATTGGTACCAACGACATAGGTAGGAAAAGGGGTGTGGAGGTAATAAACAAGTTTAGGGAGTTAGGCTGGAAGTTGAAAGCCAGGACAGACAGAGTTGTCATCTCTGGTTTGTTGCCGGTGCCACGTGATAGCGAGGCTAGGAATAGGGAGAGAGTGCAGTTGAACATGTGGCTGCAGGAATGGTGTAGGAGGGAGGGCTTCAGGTATTTGGATAATTGGAGCGCATTCTGGGGAAGGTGGGACCTGTACAAGCAGGACGGGTTGCATCTGAACCAGAGGGGCACCAATATCCTGGGAGGGAGGTTTGCTAGTACTCTTCGGGAGGGTTTAAACTAATTTGGCAGGGGAATGGGAACCGGATTTGTAGTCCAGCAACTAAGGTAGCCGATATTCAGGATGCCAAAGCATGTAATGAGGCAGTGGGGAAGGGAACACTGACAAAGGAGAGTATTTGCAGGCACGGAGATGGGTTGAAGTGTGTATACTTCAACGCAAGAAGCATCAGGAATAAGGTGGGTGAACTTAAGGCATGGATCGGTACTTGGGACTACGATGTGGTGGCCATCACGGAAACTTGGATAGAAGAGGGGCAGAAATGGTTGTTGGAGGTCCCTGGTTATAGATGTTTCAATAAGATTAGGGAGGGTGGTAAAAGAGGTGGGGGGGTGGCATTATTAATTAGAGATAGTATAACAGCTGCAGAAAGGCAGTTCGAGGAGTATCACCCTATTGAGGTAGTATGGGTTGAAGTCAGAAATAGGAAAGGAGCAGTCACCTTGTTAGGAGTTTTCTATAGGCCCCCCAATAGTAGCAGAGATGTGGAGGAACAGATGGGGAAACAGATTTTGGAAAGGTGCAGAAGTCATAGGGTAGTAGTCATGGGCGACTTTAACTTCCCAAATATTGAGTGGAAACTCTTTAGATCAAATAGTTTGGATGGGGTGGTGTTTGTGCAGTGTGTCCAGGAAGCTTTTCTAACACAGTATGTAGATTGTCCGACCAGAGGAGGGGCAATATTGGATTTAGTACTGGGTAATGAACCAGGGCAAGTGATAGATTTGTTAGTGGGGGAGCATTTTGGAGATAGTGACCACAATTCTGTGACTTTCACTTTAGTAATGGAGAGGGATAGGTACGTGCAACAGGGCAAGGTTTACAATTGGGGGAAGGGTAAATACGATGTTGTCAGACAAGAATTGAAGTGCATAAATTGGGAACATAGGCTGGCAGGGAAGGACACAAGTGAAATGTGGAACTTGTTCAAGGAACAGGTGCTACGTGTCCTTGATATGTATGTCCCTGTCAGGCAGGGAAGAGATGGTCGAGTCAGGGAACCATGGTTGACAAGAGAGGTTGAATGTCTTGTTAAGAGGAAAAAGGTGACTTATGTAAGGCTGAGGAAACAAGGTTCAGACAGGGCATTGGAGGGATACAAGATAGCCAGGAGGGAACTGAAGAAAGGGATTAGGAGAGCTAAGAGAGGGCATGAACAATCTTTGGCGGGTAGGATCAAGGAAAACCCCAAGGCCTTTTACACATATGTGAGAAATATGAGAATGACTAGAGCGAGGGTAGGTCCGATCAAGGACAGTAGCGGGAGATTGTGTATTGAGTCTGAAGAGATAGGAGAGGTCTTGAATGAGTACTTTTCTTCTGTATTTACAAATGAGAGGGGCGATGTTGTTGGAGAGGACAGTGTGAAACAGATTGGTAAGCTCGAGGAAATACTTGTTAGGAAGGAAGGTGTGTTGGGCATTTTGAAAAACTTGAGGATAGACAAGTCCCCCAGGCCTGACGGGATATATCCAAGGATTCTATGGGAAGCAAGAGATGAAATTGCAGAGCCGTTGGCAATTATCTTTTCGTCCTCACTGTCAACAGGGGTGGTACCAGGGGATTGGAGAGTGGCGAATGTTATGCCCCTGTTCAAAAAAGGAACTAGGGATAACCCGGGGAATTACAGGCCAGTTAGTCTTACTTCGGTGGTAGGCAAAGTAATGGAAAGGGTACTGAAGGATAGGATTTCTGAGCATCTGGAAAGACACTGCTTGATTAGGGATAGTCAGCACGGATTTGTGAGGGGTAGGTCTTGCCTTACAAATCTTATTGAATTCTTTGAGGAGGTGACCAAGCATGTGGATGAAGGTAAAGCAGTGGATGTAGTGTACATGGATTTTAGTAAGGCATTTGATAAAGTTCCCCATGGTAGGCTTCTGCACAAAGTAAGGAGGCATGGGATAGTGGGAAATTTGGCCAGTTGGATAACGAACTGGCTAACCGATAGAAGTCAGAGAGTGGTGGTGGATGGCAAATATTCAGCCTGGATCCCAGTTACCAGTGGTGTACCGCAGGGATCAGTTCTGGGTCCTCTGCTGTTTGTGATTTTCATTAATGACTTGGATGAGGGAGTTGAAGGGTGGGTCAGTAAATTTGCAGACGATACGAAGATTGGTGGAGTTGTGGATAGTAAGGAGGGCTGTTGTCGGCTGCAAAGAGACATAGATAGGATGCAGAGCTGGGCTGAGAAGTGGCAGATGGAGTTTAACCCTGAAAAGTGTGAGGTTGTCCATTTTGGAGGGACAAATATGAATGCGGAATACAGGGTTAACGGTAGAGTTCTTGGCAATGTGGAGGAGCAGAGAGATCTTGGGGTCTATGTTCATACATCTTTGAAAGTTGCCACTCAAGTGGATAGAGCTGTGAAGAAGGCCTATGGTGTGCTCGTGTTCATTAACAGAGGGATTGAATTTAAGTGCCGTGAGGTGATGATGCAGCTGTACAAAACTTTGGGAAGGCCACATTTGGAGTACTGTATACAGTTCTGGTCGCCTCATTTTAGGAAGGATGTGGAAGCTCTGGAAAAGGTGCAAAGAAGATGTACCAGGATGTTGCCTGGAATGGAGAGTAGGTCTTACGAGGAAAGGTTGAGGGTGCTAGGCCTTTTCTCATTAGAGGGGAGAAGGATGAGGGGCGACTTGATAGAGGTTTATAAGATGATCAGGGGAATAGATAGAGTAGACAGTCAGAGACTTTTTCCCCGGGTGGAACACACCATTACAAGGGGACATAAATTTAAGGTGAAAGGTGGAAGATATAGGAGGGATATCAGAGGTAGGTTCTTTACCCAGAGAGTAGTGGGGGCATGGAATGCACTGCCTGTGGAAATAGTTGAGTCAGAAACATTAGGGACCTTCAAGCAGCTATTGGATAGGTACATGGATTACGGGAAAATGATATAGTGTAGATTTATTTGTTCTTAAGGGCAGCACGGTAGCATTGTGGATAGCACAATTGCTTCACAGCTCCATGGACCCAGGTTCGATTCCGGCTTGGGTCATTGTCTGTGCGGAGTCTGCACGTCCTCCCCGTGTCTGCGTGGGTTTCCTCCGGGTGCTCCGGTTTCCTCCCACAGTCCAAAGATGTGCGGGTTAGGTGAATTGGCCAATGATAAATTGCCCATAATGTCCAAATTGCCCTTGGTGTTGGGTGGAGGTGTTGAGTTTGGGTAGGGTGCTCTTTCCAAGAGCTGGTGCAGACTCAAAGGGCCGAATGGCCTCCTTCTGCACTGTAAACTCAATGATAATCTATGATTAATCTAGGACAAAGGTTCGGCACAACATCGTGGGCCGAAGGGCCTGTTCTGTGCTGTATTTTCTATGTTCTATGTTCCTCTCCTGGATCGGAAAGACATCACTATTCCCCATGTTTAAATTATACCCAGAGAACAGGCCGAATTCCACCAAAATACCCATGCTTCCTCCAATACATTCCAATGGGTCCGATATGTAAAGCAACAGATCGTCCACATATAGCGAGGCCCTGTGCTCCCCCCCTCCCACCCGCCACCTGCACCACACTATCCCTTTCCAACCCCTTGTCACTCTGCACCATTGCTTGTGGATCTGTCGCCAAGGCAAAGAGCAACGACGAGAGTGGGCATCATTCCTTGTCCTACAATGCAGCCTAAAATACCCCAAACTCACCTGGTTCGTCCTTACACTCGCTACTGCCGCCCGATACAACAACCATCCCAATCCACAAACCCCTGCCCGAACCCGAACTGCCCCAGTACCTCCCACAAATATTCCCGATCAAAGGCCTTCTCCGTGTCCATAGCGACCGCCACCTCCACATTCCGTCCCTCCGAGGGCATCATTATAACGTTCAACAGATGCCTAATGTTAGCCGACAGATGCCTCTCCTTTACAAACTCTGTCTGGTCTTCCCCTGTCATCCCCGGCTCATAGTCCTCAATCCACGAGGCCAAGAGCTTTGCCAACAACTTGGCGTCCACATCGGATGGTAGGACCCACACTGCTCCGGGTCCTTATCCTTCTTCAAAATTAAAGATATTGAGGACTGCGATAAATTGGGGGGGGGGGGGGGGGGGGGGGGGCGGGGGGAGAGCTCCCCCTTCTCCCTCACCTCATTAAATGTCCTTACCAGCAGGGGCCCTAGGTCTCCCAAAAGCTGTTAATAAAATTCGACCGGGAAGCCATCTGGGCCCGAGGCTTTCCCTGCCTGCATCACCCTCCTCCACCTTGGGGAATTCCAACCCATCCAGAAATCACTGCATTCCCTCTCCCCCGGTCAGGGGCTCAAATTCATGAAGCCTCCTATAAAACTCCTCAAATACCCCGTTCATTCCCAACGGGTCCAGTACCACTCTACCCCTCCCGTCCTTCGTCCTTCCAATCTTCCTTGCCGCCTCCTGCTTCCTCAGCTGGTGGGCCAGCTTCCTACTCCCCGTACTCATACACTGCTCCTCTGTCCCTCCACAACAGCCCTACTGCCTTCCACATGGACACCAGCCCGAACTCCATCTCAAGCTTCTGCCTCTCTTTCGACAATCCTGCCTCCGGGGCCTCCGAATACCTCTTGTCCACCCACAGAATCTCATCCACAAACCTTGCCATCTCTGCTCGCTCCTCCTTCTCCCTATGCACCCTGATCAATATGAACTCCCCCTATCCACTGCCTTGAGCGCCTCCCACAGTGTGGCGGCCAAAACCTCACCTGTATCATTTAGTTCCACATACTCCTGGATGGCGACCCTTACCCGCTCACACACCTCCTCATCCGCTAACAACCATATATCCAGCCTCCACTGTGGTGCTGGTCCCCCGTGATCCATTTGCAAGTCCACCCAATGCAGCGCATGATCTGACACCACGATCGCCAAGCACCCCGAGTCGACCACCCCCGCCAATAACGTCTTGCCTGCCACAAAATTATCAATCCGCGAAGTGCGAAACATACTTCACCCTCGGCCTCTCAAACCTCCACGGGTCCACTACCCCATGCGCTCCATGAACCCCTTCAGCTCCTTCGCCGACATCCTCCCCGACCTCGGGCTCAACCGGTCCAACCTGGATCAATGACCATGTTAAATTCCCAACCATAATCAACCAGTGTGAGTCCAGGTTCAGGATCTTCCCCAGCACTCTCCTCATAAACTCTACATCGTCCCAATTTGGAGCATAAACATTTACCAGGACCACTTGCGTACCCTCCAGCTTCCCACTTACCATAACGAACCAACCCCCTGAATCTGCTACTATTTTTCCCACCTCAAAAGCCACCCGTTTATTTGCCAGCACCACCAGCACCCACGTCTTCATGTCTAATCCTGAATGGAAGACTTGTCCCACCCACCCTTTCCTTAAGCCTTGTATGACCCCCGATCTTCAACTGTGTTTCTTGTAAAAAGGCCACGTCCGCCTTCAAGCTCCTCAGGTAGATCAAAACACGCGACCGTTTAACTGGCCATTCAGCCCCCTCCATTCCATGTGACCATCCTGATCGGAGGGCACCCTGCCCCCTCCCCTGTGGATTAACCATACCCCTTTTTAGCCCAGCCCCTGGCCCATGCCATCCGACCCTCCAGGCCCACTCTCGATGTTCACCATCACCACTCCCTCCCATATTACACCACAGCACCTTTGTCAGCAGCCCCCCTCCCCCCCCCCAACAAAACAACAACCCCATCCCCCTCAGCTTCACTAATCACCTGATCAGCCCCACTGCTTTCCTGTTAACTTGCCCGTCCAGCTAGCCTTTCAGCCCCTGCCCAAAGCGCCTGAGCCTCTTAATCCACCACCCCGCTGATTGCCCTCCACCCCCCCTGCTCGCACATCTCACAAACAACAATGAAACAAGAAAGAAGGTGCACTCACCCACAAGGCAACAAAACATCTCGAAGGAGAAACGTTCTCCAACAACCAACAAATGAGAAAAAGGGTACAAGAAAAAATGGGCAGGAAGAGCCCCCATCCCCTCACACCTCCTCCTCAGTTCAAAGTCCTCCTTCTCCTGCCAGACCATTGTCTCTTAAACTCCCTAGCCTCCTCTGGTGTTCCAAAATAATGTTCTCGGCTATTAAAAGTCACCAAGAGGCGCGCCGGGTACAACATCCCAAATCACACACCCTTTTTGAAGAGGGCAGCCTTCACCTGATTAAACCTGGCTCTCCCCTTTGCCAGGTCCGCGCCCATGTCCTGGTATACTCGAAGCTCGCTCCACTCCCAGGTGCACCTCCTTGTCTGCCTTGCCCACTGCAATATCTTCTTGTCGAAGAATCGATGGAGAAGCACCACCACCGCCCTCGGCAGCTTGTTCTCCTGTGGCTTCCTCATGAGCGCCCTGTATGCTCAGTCAACCTCCATGGGCCTGTCAAAGGCTCCCTACTCCATCAACCTCCAGCATCTTGGCTACATACGTGTCAGTGTCCGCTCGCTCGATGCCTTCAAACATCCCCATGATTCTTAGATTCTGTCTCCGGGAGCGATTCTCCGGGTCCCCCCACCTTCTCCTTTAACCGCTTCTGGGTCTCTCGCATCAGACCCACTTCAGCCACCAATGAGGCGAGCACCCCCACTGCCTCCTCCACTTTCCGAATACCCTGGCGCTGGGACACCAGCCTGAGCTCCACCCGGTCAATTCCCGCTTTTAACGGTTCCACTGCCTTGCTTAGGTCCTCCTGGGCCTCCCCCCTCTGTCGGCTAAACTTCTGAAGTCCACCAGGTGCTCTGTCGACCAATAGGCAGGCAAGGCAGACCCTCCGCCATCTTGATCTGTGGCGCACAGAGATTCTCTTGCTCCAACTGCTCCCTTCTTCTCGACCCACTTCTGGTCCGTGGCCCCATCCACCAGCCCCACTGGTGGAGTTAAACTTTTCTCCAGTCATCCCCTGCATCCTTTTCCACAAAACATCCACCCGACAAACAGGGAAAAATTCCGAAAGAACAGCCTCGGCTGGAGCTGCCAAATGTGCGACCATTCACATCATGGCCGCCACCGGAAGTCCTTCATGACAAACTGTTTTGATAGAATTAATCACCATTCTGGCTCTCTAGTTTAGCACAAATAACTGGCCTATAATTTGATGATATATCTCCTTCACCTTTCTTCAATTGATTTCGGTGGAAAAGGAAATTGGGCACAATATGTGATGGGTGGCTGATCCATTAGGCCCATTTTAATAGTTCTGGCGCTATCTTTTTTAAAAACAAGTTAGAGTATCCAATTATTTTTTTTCCAATTAAGAGGCAATTTAATGTGGCCAATCCACCTACCCTGCACATCTTTGGGTTGTGGTGGTGAGTCCTGTCATGATATGCAGACATGCACATAGTGAGATACAGACAGGCAGCTAATGAACACAGAGGACATAACCAATCAGCAGGCAGAACACTTGGGGGTTTCCCACTATAAAAGGCACAAGGCACTCACACTCCGCCTCTTTCCACTGGGGACATCTACAGAGTGAGTCAGGGTGTATATAATCACATAACGCCTCCAGCACGTGGCTAAGAGCTAGTCTGGTTCAGTCAGACAGAGTAATCACACTTAGGTTAGCAGAGAGTCGGACTCACAGAGAACTGTGCCATCTGTGTGACAGGTTCAATAACTCAGATTGAACTAACTTCAAGGTCTGGAGTATCTTTCAGTTAATGCTGCATCCAGTTGCAGCCCGTGTTATCTCAGTGTTCTTAATACAACAAGACCCACGCAGATACGGGTTGAATATGCAAACTCCACACAGACGGTGACCCGGGGCCAGGATCGAACCCGGATCCTCGGCACCGTGAGGCAGCAGTGCTAACCACTGCACCGTGCCTCCCCTCCCTACACTGTTTCTAATCTGTTGTCTGATTTCTCCCTGTAGGTTACAATTACCTATTACGGAGACAAGTTGGATCAGCCAATTGACAAGATTATCCTTCAGCTCACGGCTGTCTGTAAGTAATTGACATTTACAGGTTCAACAGACAGATCTAGAAATTCCATGCGATGAGTTGAACTACTATTATGTTTGTGGGAAATTAGTTGTATTTGGGAGGGAGCCAGAGGGGTACTTAGACACAGAATTGTGTGTGTCAGTTTAGTCAGTAGTGATCAGTGCACACCCTGATGTAGGCAGGGAGAATACGCCGGATGCAGGGAAACTATAGAACAACATTCAGCAAGCCAGTTCGGGCTGAAAACTGAGGGGCCATGTTCGGCTCAGTCAGTTGATTGTTAACAAGCTCGAATGGGTGCTTCATGACTGCGCCACTTTACACTGGGCAACCCATGAAATTCCCCAGCTTCTATGGTGGGATTTAAGCTCATGGGCGGGACTTTCTGCTCAAACCCGCCATTAGCCGGTGGCGGGAGCTTCTGGTCCCGCTGTTGTCAATGGGGTTTCCCGCTGAATGCCCTCCTTGCCTCCGGGACCCTGCGGCAGTGGGTGCATCGTTAGCAGGATATGAAGATCCCGCCAGCGTGAACGGCCGGAAATTTCGGTCCATGTCTCTGGATCATTAGTCCTCGCCTCTGGAGTACTAGTCCAGTAATATAACCACTCTGTTAATGTACCCCAAGAAGCAGTGGCTGTCGTTGGCAGGAAAGCTGTCAAATCTCTCATGAGGAAGCAGGAGGTGTATACAGACCCAATGTGAGGGTGGCAAGCTTGTGTGATGTGTTGGGCTTTTTTATTATAAATTTAAAGTGCCCAATTAATTTTTTTCAAATTAAGGGGATATTTAGTGTGGCCAACCCACCTACCCTGCACATCTTTGGGTGGGGGTGAGACCCACGCAGACACAGGGAGAATGTGCAAACTCCACACGGACATTGACCCGGGTCCATGATTGAACCTGGGTCTTCAGTGCCGTGAAGGAGCAGTGCCAACCACTGTGCCACCGTGCCACCCAACAGCAATTACTTATGTGCACAACACTAAAATGCTTTCCTCCAGTTTGACAGGGTGTTTGCTCCATGTCTTATTTTCCCCATGCCAATTAGCACACTGTCCCCAATTGCTTGTTAATCTCTGCATCCCTTCTTTAACAGACATATCCCTGGATGTGGATGCAGATCGTGATGGTAAAGTTGAGAAGAATAATCCAAATAAGGTGATTAAATGAAAACCTGTACAGTTTATGTTTTAGAACTCACTTGGGGTGAATTCCATGGAATTCTCCCTCTCTGTTAATGTATTGTTGATGGAAGAGCTGGAGAACTGCAGAAAACAAGAACACTTTGCATTTCCATCGTTTCTTTCACATATTAAAGCAAGGGCAGCACGGTGGCGCAGTGGTTAGCACTGCTGCCTCACGGCGCCGAGGTCCCAGGTTCGATCCCGGCTCTGGGTCACTGTCCGTGTGGAGTTTGCACATTCTCCCCATGTTTTCATGGGTTTCACCCCACAACCCAAAGATGTGCAGGGTAGGTGAATTGGCCACGCTAAATTGTCCCTTAATTGGAAAAAATGATTTGAGTACCCTAAATTTATTAAAAACAAAGAGAAAAAAACATTAAAGCAGCCCTAGATGCTTCACAGCATTATCAGTGAAAGGTTGACACTGATATATAAGTAACAAAAAACTTAGTCAAAGACTTAAATGAGCAGAGAGAGGTAGGGATCTTTCGGGAGGGAATTCTAGATTTTAGGACCTATGCTGTTGAAGGCACAGTAGCCCACAGTGGGGCGAAGGAAACTGGTAATGTCCAAGTGGGCACCAGAAGAGGAACACAGAGATCTGAAAGGGTTGTAGGGCTGAAGGAGGTTACAGAGATAGGAAAGGGCGAGGCCACAGAGGGATTTCATAGAATCATAGAATTTACAGTGCAGAAGAGGGCCATTCGGCCCATCGAGTCTGCACTGGGCCTTGGAAAGAGTGCCCCACTTAAGCCCACACCTCCACCCCGGTAACCTAACCTAACCTTTTTGGACACTGAGGGCAATTTATCATGGCCAATCCACCTAACTGCACATCTTTGGACTGTGGGAGGAAAGCGGAGCACCCGGAGGAAACCCACGCAGACACGGAGAGAAAGTGCAAACTCCACATTGACAGTGACCCAAGCTGGAAATTGAAGCTGGAACCCTGGAGCTGTGAAGCAACATTGCTAACCACTGTGCTACCGTGTCACCCCTCATAATTTTTTTTAATGATTGATCATTGATCTTTCCAGATTGTGCATTGATTTCAAATGATTGATCATTATTGATTTTTACATCTCATTATATGCACGACCAGGCCGCTATCCCGCCCGCCGGCTGCCCAGTTTCAAATTCCCCCCCTCACACACTCTATCACAGAGGCCGGGCCCCGCGGGCTGCTCGGTTTCAAGGCCTCCCCCCTTACATCAAAATGGGCAACGGCCCGGCACTGCGCGCTGCTCGGTTTCAAGTCCTCCCCTCCATCACAGCGGCCGGGTCCCACCCGCCACCCGGTTTCAAGGCCTCTCCCCACCCTTATATCCCAATGGCCAACGGCCGGGTCCCGCGCGCCGCTCTGTTTCAAGTCCCCCTCCATCACACTGGCCGGGTCGCGCGCCGTTTGGCTTCGAGTCCTCCCCATCTACATCACACTGGCCAATGGCCGGGCACCACGGTTTGAGCACAGGAATTACATTTTTTGGGGGGAAATCTTTTTATTGGCTTTTCTCATATTTATAAACATTTATATACATTATATTTTGCTTGCCCGTGCTAATTTGCCTTATTTTACAGAGAGGTTTGTTTTGTCCTTCATTTAACTAACTGTATGTACATTTTGTTGCCCTCTGGATCGGTCTATGATATCCCCCCTTCCCCTACCTCCCATTAGTTTCAGCACCCTTCCTCTTCTCTTGTGCTTTCCCCATTTTCCTCCCCCCTCCGCCCCAGGTTGCGCAGTCCTTTGGTTCCTCATCTTTTTTTTTTCCTGGCTTACTCTTCGTTGCTGGCCTCGAACTGGTTTTGGAACAGGCCGACGAACTGCCCCCTAAGTATCCAGGAAGCCTTCCTCTGACCCTCGGATGGCGTACTTAATCTTCTCCAGGTGGAGAAATTCCGAGAGGTCAGCGAGCCAGTCTGCAGCTTTGGGTGGTGCTGCCAATCGCCAGCCAAGCAGGATTCTCCGGCGTGTGATTAGGGAAGCGATAGCAAGGGCGTTGGCCCCCTTCCCCATGTATAGCTCTGGCTGCTCCGATACCCCGAAGATTGCCACTATTGGACATGGCTTCACCCTCACCCCCACAGCCTTGGACATTGCCTCGGAGAAGGCTGTCCTGAACCCAGCAAGCTTGGGGCAAGCCCAGAACATCTGGGTGTGGTTGGCTGGGCCCCTCTGGCACCGCTCACATTTGTCCTCCACCTCCGGGAAGAACCTGCTCATTCGGGTTCTGGTCAGGTGCGCTCTGTGCACCACTTTGAACTGCATTAGGCTGAGCCTTGCGCAGGAGGAAGTGGAGCTCACCCTGCTCAGTGCTTCGCTCCAGTGTCCCCATCCTACCTCTGTCCCCTGTTCGTCCTCCCATTTTCGTCTGGTCTCTCCAGTGGTGTTCGAGCTCTGTCCTGTAGCTGTCCGTGTATTTTCCCACACAGCCCCCCCTTCTCGCTGCTTGTGCTTATCAGGTCCTCTCGTAGTGTGCTTTCTGGGGCCCTGGGGTACCGTACTGTCTTTTTGCGGAGGAAGTGCTTTATTTGGAGGTGTTTCAATTCCTGTCCTTTTGCGAGTTTCAGGAATGGCATTTTAAGAAGCTATGCCTCTCTGCCAGACTAGGGTTCGATGCTGGCTAGCAGGTACAGGTGTTCGGTGAGCTAGACTTGGTGCAAGTTTGGACAAGGGCAGCAACAATTTGGATGGGGCGTTTGAGTCATTTGAAAATGGCGTCCCCATCTGGTTTAGCACAGGGCTAAATCGCTGGCTTTGAAAGCAGACCAAGGCAGGCCAGCAGCACGGTTCAATTCCCGTACCAGGCTCCCCGTACAGGTGCCGGAATGTGGTGACTAGGGGTTTTTCACAGTAACTTCATTCATTTGAAGCCTACTTGTGACAATAAGTGATTTTCATCTCTCGCTATACTGAGGAGTTCCAGCGAGCAGAGCTCCTCGGTGTAGAAAATGGGGCCATGTGCGGCATGGCGTGCGTTCCCCGCTCAGGCCCCTTATCTGACACAGGTGGTGTTTATAGCCATGTGTTTCTTGGTGCTGCCAACGCCAGGAAACACGGAGCTGAATGTGCTCGCTGTGGGACTTTGTTCACATTTGTTGAATCGTGCCCGTTGTCTTTCACCCGAGTAAGATTTCTTTGAACTCAGACCATTTCCACATTCAGAGATATCGATCAGTAGGAGATGGGATTTAGATGGCTGCTGAGATGTGCAGCGGAATTCTCCGTCGGCCAGATCCTCCGGTCCGCCGGCAGTACATCCAGGCCCTGTGGGTTTCCCGACGACGTGAGGTGGGCACAATGGGAGACCCCATTGGCCGGCTGCCATGGGAGGGTGTGGGTTGAAGCATTGGGTTGGGTGGTGTGGGGTGTGGGGGGGGCACCATGCCAACCCTTAGATTGTGTGAAACCGTCCGTGGGCAACCATTGCCCCTGCCCGACCGGCCAACCATAACCCGCACCAACTGCCAAGGCCTCTGGCCGAGCAGCTGAAGGCTATTGCTAATAGGGAATTGGCAATCGTGGTTAAGTTAGCACTTCACACAACCCAAGTGGATTTCCGTGGGTGGGCGGGCCATGTAGCATGTGGGGTTCATTACATAGCATCCCAATCAAACTGTGATGCATGGACACTGTGCCTGAACACTGCAGGAGGCAACACCACACACGCAGCAGCCAACATCCAAACACCCAGGGGATAGGACAATGCTCCAGGGACATGTCCACGTCTGGAGGGTGGGTGAGTGCAATAGGGAGCGGACCAGCGCCTGGTCCAGTTGAGGTGAGCGGGTGTCCTGGGTACAGGTCCAGGGTCCGGTGTTGGGAGCCCGCTGCAGCAGCGTGTGCTTGGGCAGGGCTTTCTGGGTGGGAAGGGGGGGAAATCAAAGGGGGGGGGAGGGGTGGAGGTCCCGCAGTGGGAACCACCACTGTTTGTCAGTCAAACACCCTCTCCAAATTCCTTACAGACATTGAAAAGTATGGACATTATTTTGGACCCCGCAGAACTTGCCCCAGGGGTGCTGCTGCTGGTTCGAACAGCCAGGTGCTGGAGATGGCGGCAGCATCAGCAGCAGCAGATGCTCGAGGCGGTGGCCCATGTGCTGGATCTCGCCCCACCGCCTGAGGACCCGGCCGCTCATCAGGCCAAGGAAGGACCTGAGGGGGAGGCCCACAACCGCCCAGGGTGTACAGGCAATGCTGGTCGTTTGAACAGATGATCTCGACAAGGAGATGGTGTGAAACCTGTGCCATGTCCTCACGGGCTTGGCACCATGGGGAGAAGGAGGACACCCGCTCCTGGTGGCCGTCAAGGTCACTGCAGCTCTGAGTTTTTAAGCCTCAGGATCCTTCCAGGGCTCGAGCGGAGACCTGTGTGGTATCTCGCAGGCCACAGCCCACAAGTGGATCCGACAGGTCACGGATATCCTGTTTGCCCGAGCGGAAAACTATCAACTTTGACATGGACCAAACCCAACAGGATGCCCAGGCAGCAGGATTCTCCCGCAATCTCCGGGATGCCCCAGGTCCAGGGACTGATAGACTGCACACATGTCGCCTTGCGCTCACCGGGCTATTTGGGAGTGCCGTACGTTAACAGGAAGGGATTCCACTCCTTGAACATGGAGCTCATGTGTGACCACCACATGCAGATCATGTACATGTGTGCACACTTTCCAGGGAGTGTGCATGACATCTACATCCTGGGGCAGTCAGAAAACCCGGTCTCGTCGAGGACCGCCCCAAGATGAGCAGCTGACTCTTGGGGGATAAGGGGTACTCGCTGAGGACCTGGCTGATGGGCCAGATCTGGCTAGGATGGAGGCTGGAGACTAAGGCAGAGATCCGATACAACTAGGCCCATGTGGCCACCCAGGTTGTCATTGAGCAGTGCATTGGACTGCTCAAAATACGGTTCCAATGCCTCGACCACTCCGGTGGTGCCCTGCAGTACACCTCCCAGAGGGTCGCCTGCTTTGTGGTGGTTTGCTGTGTCCTCCACAACCTGGCACAGCAGCGGGGTCACGAGCTGGACGTTAGGAATGAGGAATATGTGGCCACCGAGGAGGAAGTTGCGAGGTGGCGCCAGACCAGCAGGGGCTGGAGGATGATCCCAGGGAGGAACTGAAGGACCAGCCAGAGGCTGCAGGACACGTGGCAGCGGCTCACCTCCGAGGTGTTCTGCTGGGAGGTAGGAGAGGGGGCCACCCGGGGTGGACCGACGACGTCAGTTGGAGGACCGTCAGGAGAATGGGCATGTGGTCAGTGGGAGGGATGTGCCAGTCAGTATGGTAATAACAATTCACGTTTGACACGTTCTCCGGGTGGAGTCTGCTGGATCCTCACCTCTGTGGCTTCCGCTAACCCTGTGTTGGTGACTGCTCTGTCCTTGGCCACCCCCATCACTCCAGCACCCATTCCTTGAAGGTGATGTGGATCTGTATGTCCGGCACACTGCCAGTCTGGGCCCTCTCTTGGCGATTGTGGGAGAGCTTCTCCTGCAGAGACCACAGAGAGTGCACCATTAGTCACATGCGTGGTTCACAATGGTGAGCGGGGCGTGTGATGGAAGGGTTGAGGGGTGTTGAAGGGAGGATTGAGGACCACATGGAGAGTTGGAGGGGGTGGAATCTCGCTTGGGGGCAGAAAGGTCTTGGCGGGAGGTGGGGGGGCATTGGTGTCAACTCACCCGTGCTGCCCGGTTGAGGTCATTGTCCTTCTTACGACACTGAAGGCCAGTCCTCCTAGTCACACTCCCCGAGCTGACAGCTGCTGCCACCTCGTCCCAGACAGCACTGACTGCCTTGTGGCTCACCTTCCGGGATCCTCAGGGGAACAGGATATCCCTCATGGCCTTCACCGCATCGAGGAGCCTCCCCAGGTCTGCAACCCCGAATCTTGGGGCCATGGCTGCAGGCTGAGAGGGGCTGGCTGGTCAATTGCCTGTTTAAGTGCTGCTCGATCTTGTTAGCGGCGGTTGGGGTCCCAGCGAATCAGCTGGTGAGCCTTCATTTGCTGTGAGCAGCCCATGAACACTGAATAACATTGCTGGCCTCACTGGGTCGAGCAACCGGGAAACTTGCGGCAGTACCCGCTCGCTACCACACTTAGAAATATTTCCGGAGAATCGGACTTGGAGAATCGGACTCGGGGTTTGCGTTTTCTCCATGCTATTGTGAAGTGACGCAAGATACTTTTTGCTAAGCTGAAGAATCTATACCAATGCAAGTCTTTTCTTTTTAAACCAGGGTTCTTGGAAATGGGGTCCTAAAGGACATGGAGCTATTCTTCTCGTGAACTGTGACAAGGATGCACCTGGAGCTGCTGTATCTGACAGAAGTGATGACACAGTGCCCATATTTGAAGGTGACAAATAACCTGTATTGAGATACTGCTGGCTGAGTCATATGGACTCAGACTGGAATTATTTTGTCGGGGGTAAATGAAAGTTGAGATGCTATTGATAAGAACAGTAATTTTAAAAATCTCTGTTTTGGGAGGTAACTAAAACCATGCGAAGAAAAGTAAATATTTCTGGTTAGTTGACTCATTGTTCAACTTAAGAATATAGCTCCCCCCATTATTTTACTATCATATGTGGATATTTTGTTTTTTCAGACCTTGCTGATATGTCTCAAATGATCTTACGAACTGAAGGACCCACCTCTCTGCCACCTGACTACAAACTCCAGCTGTACATTTCAGCTTCTGATGAAAAGAAAGTACATGTCTTTCGTCATGACCTAAGTGAGTCTGTGGCCTTGATTTTCAAATCAGGATCCAGAAGGTTGGATAATTTTCAGATCCTGACTCTATGTTGCTACCATATCACTCATGTGATTCTATCCTCAAAGTGCCCAAATAAGTGGCACCAAGTATAACCAGGAATGATCCAGCACTAGATCCCCAGCTCATGATATTTTTCAACATTACAAAAAGCTTTAACTTTTGCCCACTTTGAATCCAATCGCAGTGCACTAATGTGTACTGTTAGGATGCTGGACGAGACCCCAACTATTTGCAATTTGTAAAATTGTGAGGAAATGTTATTGCACAGTACTAACCATGTTAACAGCACAGAAATAGCTTTACAGTTAACAGTTATTTCCTAAATCTGCCTATGTGTTCCAATTAAGCAAACCAATATAGTCCTAATGCCACTCATGAATAACGTTAACAACCAACTTTCCACTTGTTTTTCTCTGCGCAGAATCTTTGGAGGGAGAACCTTTCGGGACAAAAACAGAAATACCTCAGTTCAGATCAAAATCTTAGGAAGAGCTAACTTTTCAGACAGTCCTGGCTCCCCCCCTTTATTGTATCATCTGTACTCAAAGCATAAGATATTTTATCTCCGGCCACAAGATGCCCCATGACCTGTTTAGCAATCAATACCCCACATAAAGTACCTACACCATAGTTGTCCCTAAAACATAAACAATAATGCATTACTAGAACATTTCAATTATAAAATCAATTATGATCTCACTTGTATGGCCCCTTAATCATAACTTTAGCAGACATACTGGGTGCGATTCAGTGACCGCGTTGCAACCAGCACGGATCCAGGTGAATAGCGAGAGAGGGCAAAATCAAGATTTGCGCTGGGTGCAACCCGTTTTGTGTTTCACCTGATCCACTCCTGATGGTGAGTTCCGGATCATGCCCCAAAATGGCGAGAATATCATTAATCCTCATTTGCATTCATTTCAATCTCATTAACAAGATTGATGTAGAATGCTGCAGCCTCCGATGAATTACCCATGCGTCATTTAGTACTCCTGTCAAAAATGGGAAGCTGTCGTAATAGCTACTGAGGGGAAGTGAGGAGGTGAGTAGCCATTTCTATTTTCCGGCATGCAGCTCAAGGGCACTGGAACTGCTGCCCCAGTGCTCGGGGAGGCAGAGGGCACGTGGGGCCTCGGTGATTGGGCTTGGTCAGGGGATTTAAGCATTCCAGGTCGAGGGTCGCCCTGGGCTTTGCGTCTGTGAGGCCTTCAAGCTATCTTTAAATATTGTGAAGATCCATAACAAGGGCAACCACAGCTGCAGACTGTCTGTCCTGCCAAACACTCCCAGGACAGATCCCTGCTGTGGTTTATATCCCGAAATTCAATTTCAATCCCTTTAACTGCGAGCAGCCTCTAGCTTCACAGATGAAGGCTATTTCAAATGAGGAATTAACCTTATTAGTTATGACAGCACTTCACACTCCTCAACTCTCAAGTGTCTCATCGAGGGCACACATGCCATGTCTCAGGAGTATGATTAGTGCATTATAAGTCCAGGAAGCTTTGATGCCTGAACAGTATGCCTGAACTCTAGGAACATCAGCACCATAGAGGCAGCTGCCAACAAACAAACACATAAGAGGAGGGCTTCACCACTGTGGATCTTCTCGCAACCCGAGATAAATGTGTGGATGAACGGAGGGCAGCTGAGCACCATTTCCATAATGCTCCCAGCAGAGGTCTAGGGGCTCCTGATGTTGCCAGGAGTATGTGAGTGCCGAACAAGGTTTTCCTGCACAGCTCGCTCACTGGATGGCACTCTAAAGAACCAAGACACTTACAGCACAAAACAGGCCCTTCGGCCCTCCAAGCCTGCACCGTCTGCATGTTGCCCATCTGAACTAAAACCCCTCTTGAGAGAAGGCATGACACCTAGGGTTGGGGAGGCTTGGGGGATTTGGAGGTCCCGGGGTGAAGCTCTAACTGATTAGCAATATCTCTCTAGTCTCCAATTACTTCCAGATGAAACAATTTTTGCTAGTGTGGATGGCATGGAGGTTGCCTTTGTGTTGCTTATAGCAGCTGAGGTGGGTAGACGTCGGAGACAGCAACAATACCAACAGAGGCTGGAGGGGGCACCACATGTGCAGAGGGCTACTGAACACCCTGAAGACCCGGCTGTCCATCAGGCTGAGGGGGGACTCACAAGGGCAGGCCACCGACAGGTACCGTTGGTCATTCAATGAGCTGACGGACATCATGTGTCACAGAAGACTGCATCTTAGCAGAGAAACAGTGCGGCACCTGCGCCACATCCTTGCGGACTTGGCACCCGTGGAGGAGGAGGAGGACACCCGCTTCTGCAGCCCTGAACGTTTATGCCACCCGGTCATTCCAGGGCTCAAGCGGGGTCGTGTGTGGCATATCCCAATCTTCCACCTACAGGTGCATCCAGACTATACCACCTTCCAACAGGACCAGGCCCACTAAGATGCCCGGGCTGCACGATTTGCTGCCATCGCCAGGATGCCCAAGGTCCAGAGGGCGATCGATGCCACGCATGGCACCCTGTGAGCACCAGGACATCATATTAATAGGAAGGGGTTCCACTCCCTGAATGTTCAGATCGTGTGCGACCATCACATCCAAATCTTGCCTGATACCCAGGGAGCGTGCATGGCAGCTACATCCTTGGGCATTCAGAGATCCCCGGTGTCTTTGAGGACCACCCCAGGATGCCGGGTTGGCTCATGGGGGACAAAGGATACCTGCTGAGTGCATGGCTGATAACTCTGGTGCAGAGGCCTGAGACGAGGAGGAGATTCATTATAATGTGGCCCACATTCCCACCCGTGTTGTCATTGAGCGGTGCATCGGGTTGCTGGAAATTCGGTTCTGATGCGTGGACCGCTCTGGTGGTGCCCTGCAGTACAACAGATTGAGGGTCTCCCACTTTGTGATGGTCTGCTGTGCCCTCCACAATCTGGCACGGCAGCGAGGTGATATGCTGGAGAAGGAGGCGGAGGGACATGCGGCCTCATCTGAGGAGGAGGCAATCCAGGAAGGGCTGGAGGATGAGACTGAGGAGGAGCTGGAGGATGGAGAACGGGCAGCAGCAAAAAGCAGGCCCTCATGCTCTCCAGATTCTCCGAGGACGAGGCTGTGCCCATCAGTTCAATCCCCTGTTTCCTTCCCATCCTCCCTCACCCCATTTCCCCCCTTTCCTCCAATCCCCCCTCCCCCAATTCCTGTGCCCTCCGCCCCCATTCCCCACCCTGAATTCTCCTGCCCTCTCCTCTTTTCCCTCCCTCCCCCCATTCCACTCCCCCTCCATCACACCGCCCATACCCTGAGTTGGCACTGTCAGTGGGTCAGCATACAAGGCAGGAGAGTGATGGTAACTCATTGTGAGGAAAGCTCTGGTGCTTCTCAGGTTTTGCAAAAGTCGGACTCCTGTCTTTCTGCTGACAGCGTGCTCACACTATCCTGTGAATGGTCTGCATCAGAGGCTAGAAATCTGAGGCGATTGTGCTCCGGGGGGCGGGTGGGGGTGGGGCGTAAAAGGGGGGTGGAGGCAGGCACACTGCGAAGATTAAAATGACAACAGAGTATCAGGTGTGGCATGTTGCAATCGTGAACATTTTAATGTTACAGATTTCCATTCCCCCAAGCTATAGATAGTGACCTCACCAGTGCCCACTCAGAGCTCGTCACTCTTCTTGATCCTCCGTGGTCTTGAGCTCCGTTTAGATATGTACCCAGGATGCACATCAGAGTGGGAAGCAGCCTGCGGCCTTTCGTACCCTGTGGCCTTTGGTGCCCTGAGTGGACTTCTTCTGGAGGGCCTGGAGCTGGCGGGCTCCGTCCAACTTACCGGTGTCAATAGTATCGCCATGCCTGTTATTCCACTGCCCTTGAGATGCACTGATTTCGGGGGTGGGGGAAGAAGAACTGGAGACCACCATCGTCTCCTTGGTGGCAAGATCTCCTTGTATGGCCTCCAGCGCTTCCTCCTCCCTGATGGTGCCCAAAGATCCTTGGGGACTCCATGGGATGGCGGAGGGGGTGGGGGTGGGGGTGGGGGGTGGGGGTGGGATTGCAATTTGAGTGAACTCCAGAGGCCTCTGAGTCATCAGGCGCTGCCAGGCTTCCCATTGTCTGCAATATGGTGTCAACGCCCTCAGCGATGCTCCTCAGTGACTGGGCCACACTCTGCAGTGTCTCGGCAATGTCCACCTGCGTCTGGAACATGTTCCTCAGCGATTCGGATGTGATGTTGAGGCTCTCTGCCTTGGTGGTCACAGACTGAGCCATGCCTTGTACTCCACTACTCATGACACGGACGTCGTGCTCCAGGTTTTCCACTGTGGCCTCGGTGCCACACGTTGTCGGCACCATCTTCTGCCCCTGCAGCCTTTGGGACTCCTCCAATTGGCCTTGCAGTCACTGAAATGTCTCTGAAGCCCCCTCCTGAATCTCATGGCTGTGTCCTATCATCTGCATCAGCTCTGGGAGAACCTTGTCCAGAGGCTCGGCAGCTGGTTGGGACCCAGCCGAGTCCTGGGATCCAGCAGACCTCTGACTGCCTTGAATGTTCCTGCCTCCACCTGATGTGTATCAGCAACTGTGTGGTGCTCACCATATTGTGCCCCAGAAGTCTGTTCACTAATGTCGCTCACTGAGGTATGTGTCTCTGTGCTGATGGAAGGTGCGGGTGACAGGTGTGATGCCCTGCCGGTGGTCTCCTCAGTGCTCTCCTCCGAGGTGGTCTCTTGGGTGGCCGGGGCGGAATGACTCCGGGTGGCCCAGCCTCATCAGATGGCGATCTTGCAAGACAATGACCATATGGTCAGTGAGAGGGAAGGATCAATTTGTCTGACATGAACTACTCGCTTGAGGCTGGTTATCTGGATGAAAGGGCACTGGATTCTCACCTCGCTGGTGGAGGCCAACCTCGCTGCTGGTGACTGCTCTCTCCTCAAGAAACCTCATGATTTCTAGGGCACGTTCCTCATGGGAGTGACGACACGGATCTCTTGGATTTCATCCCCCCCCTCCCATCTTGGCATGCTAGATGAGCCGGTGGGGGAGGGTCTATAGCAGGTGGCATGTGTGGGCACCGTACCTGTATATGAAGGGGTTGTGCTGTTGGGTGCCAGGGGTTTCTGAGGAACAAGCATGAAGATCAGATGTGGGAAGGGTGTGAGGTGCCAGCCAGTGAATTGGAGGGGGAGGTTAGGGAATTTGAGGGGCAGCAGGCAGAACTAATGCCAGGAGAGAGGTGGTAACTTACATTGCAGCTTGCTGGAAGTCGTTTATCTTATGCCTACATTGGACGGCAGCCCTCCTTGTCATGCTGTCCGCACTCACAGCCCCAGTCAGCATTGATGGCCCTGCTGCTGGTCCTCTGAGCCCCTCGGGGGAACAGGGTGCCCCGTCTCTCATCCACAGCGTTGAGAAGCCTGGTCAGGTTAGCATCCCCACCATGACTGTCAGTTCTACGCTGCCATGGCTTGTGTGTTGACTGGGAGTGAGTGGTGAGGGAGCTTTTAAAAGCAACTCCCCCTTGTTAGCAGCGAGCAGCTGAGGTGCGAGTCGGAAGAATCAGACGGCGAGGGAGCCAGGCGTGCCAAGAATATCGTGTGGGGCTCATTTTGGACACTACGTTTCGTTGAATACAGGCCACGATCTCACAAACACGGCTGCCACAAAACTCCCCACCAAACGCACCCAATAACGGACTTGACTTTGACATCTTTCCATTGAATCGCACCCACTATCTGTCACAGTTTAGTAACATTACAGCAGGAAAAGAATGACAATTTCTTACATTCATCACAGTACAATACTGTTCAGTGATTTCAATTTGAAAATTCCCTTTTCAGCCTCACCCAACCTATTAACAAACTCCTTGAGAAGTTTAATGGGCTGGTAATTGGAAGCAATCATGTACCCCTTTACCGACCCCCACTCTCCCTTTGAAAACTGCATTGCATTCTGGAGGTGATAGGATGCAGTGATGCCCAACAGGAACACAATAATTAAATTACACCCGTCCCTGACCTCACCAGCAATTGAAAATCCCTTCCTATTTGCCTGATGTTCTCCAGCAGGTCATTTGTCTCACTTTCTAGTTTCTTGCCACTTTGGAGCCGTTGTGAATTTTGGATTTAGGCCATTCATTCCAGTTTCTCAATTTTCTAAATTAAAATCAAGTAGAATGAAAACCTCAACCTGTTTCTTGCTCACCCTCCATTTCCTCCCTGGCTTTCACATTCTCTTATTCAGGACCTCATTCCATTGTCATTGTGTCATTTTCCTTTTTTTCCCTGCACACTGCAGCAAAAATGACAAAGGTCCTGGGTGGCACCATGCTGTCGGTAGTTATGGATTATACAAAAGGGAACAATGAATATAATTTCTTCATCGAGGGGCTCCGGTTTCCAGATAAGGAGATTGGAAGCTTGGTGACCGTCAACCTTAGCCTGCTGGAACCAATGGTAAAATTCTAACCCAGTTCCAGTTGTATTCTATGAATGGTGGGAAATTTGCATCAGTGGGTTAAAATCATTGAATTGATAGCCGTTGTAAGATTTTAGCTGCCTTCTGGTCTCACTATTTTATGGGTTCTTGTGCCAGGTAGTTCAATGCTTCATTACAAAATATAAGATTTTGTGTCCTCTCCCTGATCTTACATTGACATGAATCATGGGAAACCTGCAGGCTACCTTTCCCCATGAAATGCCCAAGTGTAATTTTCGGTGAGAAAATTGTTGCAAATTCCGCTGGCACGATTCGGATCGCAATCTTGAGGCACTTTAAAAAATGTATTTTCCCCATGTGGAAAGCAAAGCGCCTGATTCGCCCGCCCCGGGGATCAGTTGAGCACTTCAATTAAGGGGCGCTGCATTTAAACATCTCCAGAACAATTTGATCTCATTCAAGCCAGGAGGATGGCAGCGGGAAGACCAGCACCCAGATTCTCGGAGGGAGCCCTGACTCAATTGCTGGATGCCGTGAGGAGAGGTGGGACACAATTTACCACAATTTACCCATAGGCTGGGAGGACGCCCCTCAGCAAGGTCACCATCCCCGCCTGACCAAGAGGATGAAGGCTCAATGTAGAAAAAAAATGAATGACCTGCTACAATCTGCAAGGGAAGCGTCCCCTGTCTCCCCTTGGCACTCCACCCTACAGTCAAACCCTGGAGTGTATGGCTGGAAGTGTCGTTCACATGTCCCTGTTCATCAGAAGTTGAGCCGGCGACATGCCAGTGGACAGTGGGGTCGCCCTGTACGCAAGCAGCGCAAGCTGAGTGTCAGACGCACAATCCGCGGATTTGCAGATGAGCTGCTTCACTATGTGCACCCCTTTCTCAACTTTTCCGTTTGACTGTGGATAGTGTGGGCTGGAAGTGACGTGTTTGAACTGATACGGCTGGGCAAACAAAAACCATTCAGGGCTCCTGAAGCACGGGCCATTGTCACTCATGACAGTGAGTGGGATACCATGCCTGGAGAACGTCTCCTTACAGGCCTTGATGATGGTCTGAGATGTGAGGTCTGAGAGCTTCACGACTTCAGGGTAATTGGAAAAATAATCAATGATTAACATGTAATCACCACCATTTGCATGAAAGAGGTCAATGCCAACCTTGGACCACGGAGAGGTTTCGATTTCATGCTGCTGAAGTGCCTCCTTACTCTGCGCTGGCTGGAAGCGTGACAGGTCGCGCAGTTAAGGACCATGTTCGTGATGTCCTGGCTAATCCCGGCCAGTGGACAGCCTGCCTGGCTCTGCGTTTGCACTTTTCCACACCCAGGTGGCCCTCATGGATTTGACGGAGCACCAAGCTCTGGAGACTGTGTGGAATTACAATCCGGTCCAATTTGAGGAGGATACCATCAACCACCGTCAGGTCGTCCTTTACATTGAAAAACTGAGGACACTGCCCTTTTTGCCAGCCATTGGCTAGGTGTTGCATAATACGCTGCAAGAGGGGGTCTTTGGCTGTCTCCTCACGGATACGAATCACCTTCTCATCAGATGCCGGGAGGGTGCTAGCACACAGATGCACCCGTGACTCAACCTGTGACTCAATGTACCGGATGACGTTCAGTGGTTCACTAGGCACGGTAATGGAGCCGGACAGTGTATCGGCAATGATGAGCTCCTTGCCAGGCGTGTAGACTAGGTCAAAGTCGTACCTTCTGCGTTTGAGGAGAATGTGCTGCAACCGAGGCGTCATGTCATTCAGGTCCTTGTGGATAATGTGGACCAGGGGCCTGTGATCCATCTCGACTGTGAATGTTGGCAGGCCGTAGACATAGTCGTGAAACTTGAGAATGCTAGTGAGGAGGCTGAGGCATTCCTTCTCTATTTGTGCATACCTTTGTTCAGTGGGCGTCATTGCCCTTGATGCGTAGGCAACCGGTGCTCTGGATGAGGTTTCATCGCGTTGCAGCAGGACCACACCGATGCCATCCTGGCTCACATCTGTCGAGATTTTTGTTTCCCTGTCTGGGTTGAAAAATGCCAATACGGGTGCAGTGGTGAGCTTGGCTTTCAGCTCCAACCACTCTGCCTGATGGGCCGCCTTCCACTCGAAGGCAGTGGACTTCTTCACTAGGTTTTGTAGGGCCGTGGTGTGTGAGGCCATGTTTGGGATGAACTTGCCCAGAAAATTGACCATGCCCAGGAAGCGCAATACCGCCTTCTTGTCTTCCGGGACCTTCATGGCTGTGATGGCCTTGACCTTGTCTGTGTCGGGGCACACACTCTGCTGAGAGATCTGGTCTCCTAGGAACTTGAGTGCCGACATGCCAAGGCAACATTTGGCCCTGTTCAGCTTCAGGCCATTGGCGTGGACTCGGCGGAATAACTGCTGGAGACGGGACACATGCTCTTCAGGGGTCGTGGACCATATGATGATGTCGTCCACGTACACACGAACCCCTTCGATGCCCTCCATCTGCTCCATGATGCGGTGAAATACCTCCGATGCCGAGACGATGCCGAACGGCATACGGTTATGGCCAAACGGTGTGTTGAAGGTGCAGAGCCTTCTGCTGGACTCATCCAGCTGGATTTGCCAGAATCCATGTGACGCATCTAACTTAGTGAAAAACCTTGCATGTGCCATCTCACTGGTGAGTTCCTCCCGCTTCGGGATGGGGTAGTGTTCACGCATTATATTCTGGTTGAGATCCTTGGGATCAATGCGGATGCGCAGGTCTCCAGAGGGTTTTTTAACACACACCATCGAGCTGACCCAGTCAGTCGGTTCGGATACCCTGGAAATGATCCCCTGCTGCTGCAGCTCCTTGAGCTGTTCCTTCAGGCGCTCCTTAAGTGGAACTGGGACCCGGCGTGGTACATGGACCACTGGCTTGGCATCTGGTCGCAGTAGTATCTTGTACCGATATGGCAAAATGCCCATCCCGTCAAACACATCTGGATACTGAGTGAGGATGTCGTCAATGCCAGGTTGAAGATCCACATTGGAGGATGTCGTTGAATAAACCCGCTACACCAGATTTAGCATTTTGCAGGTATGCGCGCCCAGTAGGCTTGACAATTTCAAACCTTAGTCGTGCATGGGTGCTCCGGTTGGAGACGAGTAAATGGCAGGACCCCAGTGCCGTGATGACATTACTGTTATAGTCCAGGAGCTGGCAGGCTGCTGGAAGGATCTTGGGGGGCTTCTTAATGCGTTTGAAGTCTGCCTGTGAGAGGAGGTTGGCAGAAACACCTGTGTCCAGCTTGAACTGGATGGAGCAGCAGTTGATCTGCATCACCACACGCCATTCGTCCTCCGAATCCACAGCGAGAAAGGACTAAATGCGAGATGAGTTAGGTGTGGCATGTTCACGTGTGGTAATGATGCCCACTCGGGAGGCGGACTCCAGGCACTGGATCCGTTGTGCCTCTTGCAGGGCAGTGTCCTTTTAAGTGGGTGTTGCTGCAGTTCGGGCACGTCATGACGTCGGTGTCGTGACGCGGTATACAGCGTCGCACATGTGCAGTGCGGTCAGCAGACGTCTGCACCTGCGCAGTGTGGGTGTCGGCCGCTTCGTTATTCCATTCGTATCGCGCATGCGTGGGGCTCTGGGAAAAGCGCGCAAGATGGCCGCTGTCTTCAATGCTGAGGTGCTGCATCCGGTAGATGGCCTGCATACTCTCTGCCTTGTGGGAGGCAAGTTTCTAATTTTCAGCCGATTTGTATTGGGAATACCGATTTTTTTTGCGTGCTCATGCACTGTACGTGTTTCAATCGCGACTGGCAGGGTCATATGCTTGATTTTTAGGAGCTGCTCTCTCAGAGGATCAGAGTGACCTCCAACATGATTTGGTCTCTGATCATGGAGTCAGCAATATCACCAAAGTTGCAGGACAGCGCTAGCAGGCACAGGCTGGTTAAGAAGGCATTGAAAGATTCATCTTTACCTTGAAGACGTTGTTTGAATATGTAGCGCTCGAAGATTTCATTGGTGTCCACTTCACAGTGACTATCGAGCTTGTCCAGGATGGTCTGAAACTTTGTCTTGTCTTGGCCTTCGGTGAAGTTAAACGAGTTGAAGAGTTCAATGGCTTGATCACCCGCTGTTGAGAGGAGAAGCGCAATCTTTCTTGCATCAGATGCACCCTCGAGGTCTGAGGCTGCGATGTACAGCACAAACTTGCTTGAATGTCCACCAGTTGGCATTGAGATTGCCGGAGGTCCTGAGCTGGTGAAGAGCCTGAATCTTCTCATGGTGCCAGGATACAGTTGCTGGTCGTCACGGAACAGACTGAGGTAAGCCACCTTAAATTAGTAGTCTCTTGGTATCATGTCATGTTAGGTACACTGGTATAACACTGGCTGCAACTTAGATCAAAAAGATACTCCAGACCTTGAATTTAGTTCAATCAGGTTTATTGAACTAATAGCACAGTTCTCTGTGAGTTCGACTCTCTGCTAACTTAAGTGTGGTTACGCTGTCTGACTGAACCAGACTAGCTCTTAGCCACGTGGTGGAGGTCTGAGATTGTAACAATACCCTTGACTGACTCTCCATGGGCGAAATTCTCCCCCAACGGCGGGATGTCCGCCGACTGGCGCCAAAGTCGGCGCCAATCAGACGGGCATCACGCCGGCCCAAAGGTGCGGAAGGCTCCGCATCTTTGGGGGCCGAGCCCCAACATTGAGGGGCTAGGCCGACGCCGGAGGGATTTCCGCCCCGCCAGCTGGCGGAAATGGCGTTTGTTTCCCCGCCAGCTGGCGCGGAAATGCGGCGCATGCGCGGGAGCGTCAGCAGCCGCTGTCAGTTTCCCAGCGCATGCGCGGGAGCGTCAGCGACCGCTGTCAGTTTCCCGCGCATGCGCAGTGGGGAGAGTCTCTTCCGCCTCCGCCATGGTGGAGGCCGTAGCGGAGGCGGAAGGGAAAGAGTGTCCCCACGGCACAGGCCCGCCCGCGGAAAGGTGGGCCCCGATCGCGGGCCAGGCCACCGTGGGGGCACCCCCCAGGGTCAGATCGCCCCGCGCCCCCCCCCCCAGGACCCCGGAGCCCGCCCACGCCGCCTGGTCCCGCCGGTAAATACCAGGTTTGATTTACGTCGGCGGGACAGGCAATTCCTGGGCGGGACTTCGGCCCATCCGGGCCGGAGAATCCAGCGGGGGTTCCCGCCAACCGGCGCGGCCGGATTCCCGCCCCCGCCCAATCTCCGGGAGCGGAGACGTCGGCGGGGGCGGGGGCGGGATTCACGGCGGCCAACGGCCATTCTCCGACCCGGCGGGGGGTCGGAGAATGACGCCCCATATGTTCATCAGTGGAAAGAGGCGGAGGCCTCATGTCTTTTATAGTCAGATCCCACCCCTGAGTGTCTTGCCTGCATATTGGTCATGTTCTGTTCTCTGTGTCCATTAGCTGTTTGCCTGTGTCTGCCTATATATCATTATGTGTGTGTCTGCATATCATGACAAATACTTTAAAAAATAAAAAGCCTGCAGCCTTCAGGACGACTAGCACCAGCCGCGACTCCCGTCCCAAAGGAGGCTCTCAAACACCCGCACCTCCCAACACCCTTGAACCAGCCCCCTCTGGAGCTGGCCAACAGAAACTGACCCCTTGTACTCCCTGGTACAGGTGGAGAGAGGGAGCTCACTTCCTCCCTCTCAGAGGTCATGGCACCTGGTTCCCATTTTAAAAAATCTTTAGTGATTCACACCCACGCTGTGGGTTGAAGATTCAATGAGGTCTGAAGATTCAACTTTAAACTCACTAACGACATTGAAATGGATTCAGATTTGAAGGGCGAGAACCTGATTGCGTCATCAGGGAGGAACCGGGGAGTTCGCATTGTGAAATCTCACCGGTGCAAATCCTGTTTATGACCTCTTGCGATATTTCACAGCCATTGGGGGATTTGCGCCTGCGGCTAATGGTCCTTCAAAACCGTGGCTGCAATCTTTAGTAGTAGTTTAGCAGTATTGCAACTAGAGCATGAGGGTTAGGATTATCTCCAGACATTCTTCCTATGTTTTAAAGAGTTGGCAGGAGACACATCCACCCACTCCTGATCAGAATTCCGACATATGTTATGTGGGGTGGAAATCTGACAGGTATGAGTCCAGCCCAAAGGGAAACCCCTTCCCATTATCTCCCAATGGGACTGCTCAGGTTTCCTGCCCTGCTAGGGCGGCACAATGGCACATTTGTTAGCACTGCTGCCTCATGGCACTGAGGACCTGGGTTCGATCCCAGCCCTGGGTCACTGCCCGTGTGGAGTTTGTACATTCTCCCTGTGCCTGTGTGGAACTCACCTCGCCAACCCAAAAAGATGTGCAGGGCTAAATGAAAGAGAAACTACTGGAAAAACTCTGCAGGTCTGGCAGCATCTGTAGGGAGAGAAAAGAGCTAATGTTTCGAGGCCAGTGAATCTGTGTCAAAGCTATAAGACAGAGAAAGTGGGAAATATTTATACTGTGGAGTGAGAATGAAAGATGAGTCATAGCCGCAGAAACCCAGGGAAAGGGGCTGCTAATAGCCACAGAAACCAAGGGAAAAGAGTGCTAATGGTAGTCCCCAGAGAGAACAAAAGATGTGAAAGATCAAACAGCAGAGAAACTAACATCAGAGGGTAAACTGTGACAGATGTAGATTTGGGGGAGTGGAAGGTGGAAGCAAAGGGGAGAAAGGGTAAGGTAAGCTGGATAAGATGGGGGAGGGTTAAATATTTATTAAGAAAGACAAGAAAGAAAGAAATGGTAAAAGACAGTTAAAATGAAATGGGATGAAAACAAATGGGTCGAGGTGGGGTCGAGCTGATCATCTGAAGTTGTTGAATTCGATGTTGAGACCGGAAGGCTGTAGTGTACCTAACCAGAAGATGAGATGTTGTTCATCCAGTCTGCGTTGAGCTTCACTGGAACATTGCAGCAGGCCAAGGACAGACATGTGGGCATGGAAAATGAAATGAAATGAAAATCACTTATTGTCACAAGTAGGCTTCAATGAAGTTACTGTGAAAAGCCCCAGTCGCCACATTCCGGCGCCTGTTCGGGAAGGCTGGTACGGGAATTGAACTGTGTTGCTGGCCTGCCTTGGTCGTCTTTAAAAACCAGCGATTTAGCCCAGTGTGCTAAACCAGCCCCTTTGTTAAAATGGCAAGCATCGGGAAGATCAGGGTCCTGAATGCGCACAGACCGACGGTGCTCAGTAAAGCCATCACCCAGTCTGCATTTGGTCTCTCCGATATAGAGGAGACCACATTGGGAGCAGCGAATGCAATAGACCAGATTGAAAGAGGTGCAAGTGAAACGCTGCTTAACCTGGAATGAGTGTTTTGGGCCTGGGTTCTTAAGCATGGAAAAGGTAAAGGGGCAGGTGTTACACCTTCTGCGATTGCATGGGAAGGTGCCATGGGTGATAGGAGAGTTACTGGGTATGGTGGAGGAGTGGATTAGATTATCTCGGAGCGAACGGTCTCTGCGGAATGCAGACTGAGGGAGTGAAGGGAAGATGTGTTTGGTGGTGGCATCACGCTAGAGTTGGCGAAAATGGCTTTGCATGCGGTGGCTGGTGGGATGAAATATGAGAACGAGGGGGACTCTTTCCTTGTTTTGGAAGGGAGGGGGGGTGGCGAGGGTAGTGGCGCAGGAGATGGACCGCACACTGTTGAGGGCTGTAGGTGGGAAATCATGGTTGAGGAAGAAGGAACACATTTTCAAAGCACCATTTTGGAAAGTGCATCATCGGAACAAATGCGATGGAGGCGAAGGAGTTGAGAGAAAGGATGGAGTCCACCTTATGTCCTCTTCCATGCTTGACATTCCAGGTCCAAAACACTCATTTCAGGTTAAGCAGCGTTTCACTTGCACCTTTTTCAATCTGGTCTCTCGTTTCAGATTCTAGCATCCACAGTGATTAGTCTTTATTAAGATGAGCAGGGTAGGTAGATTGGCCACACTAAATTGCCCCTTAATTGGAAAAAGATCATTGGATGTTCTAAATTAAAAAAAAAAATTCTTGCCCTGTTTGACTTCCAACATTGTGAAGCAACATCCAACCAGGTTGTATGAAATAAAGTGAGGGAATACTGCTGGAACATGAAATATCAATACAAATATAAATCCATAAGATGTTTCTGTAAACCTATCACTTTTTTAACACATTTTTTTCCAGATTGTTGGATATGCTCCCATTTTCACAGAACAAGTTGTATTCCATTTGGCTCCATGGATTATGACACCTAACACTCTGGCTCCTCAGGATGTGTATGTGTGCAGGTATGATGCTGTCACTGAAAGAAGTGACTGGTTTTCCTAGTGGACACAGCATCAACTTCCCTCGTTGATCACAATGGTCAGATTTCTGCGACAGCGGCAGTGAAAACAGTGGTTCTCATCCTCAGACTCAGCGAAACTGCAGCAGACAGCTTCTGCAAACATTCATTGAACTCGCCAGTAGTGACTGGGTTTAGTCATGAGAACGACTGATTCACCGTCGGGTGTGGTGGAAACCAGATCAGTGTGTTTTGCTGAGTGTATTTCCCGTTTTCTGAGCTTGTGATGTTATCAGGGCTTTTATGTAGGAGTCTGTAACTGGGTGTAATGCTTATCACAGGATTAGGGGCCGGGTAAAGAAACATCTCAATAATTAGCTCAATTTTATGGGCATACCAGGGGGGGTGGGTTGGAAAATGCGAGCCATTCACAAGACCATTGCCGTTGGTGGGAGTGGGAAATCCTGCTGGTGGGAAAATTCCAGACAATTGATTGTTTCTTCTTCTCAATATAGATTATACACGGCAATCTATTTGTGGAGGAGTTATTGAAAACTGCTATTCGGGAGAGTGATTGTGCATTTTGATTGATATTATGGCTGGATTTTTCGTCCATTCTGCCATCCTGATTTCTGGTCCTGGCGATGTTTAGCCCCCACTGTGGGATCCCCGGCAGCGGGGGGTGGGCGGCTGCATACAATGGGAAACCCCATTGACAGCGACGGGACCAGAAGATCCCGCCACTAGCCAATGGTGAGTTGCCTCCGCCGCCGCCCAAACACACCACGGGGGCGGGGGGCCAGAAAATCCCTTCCTATTGATCTGTAAATGCTACATCATGTCGCATTAACCTAGATGAAAATGGAGAGACACAGGGTGGCACTTTGGGACAGAGGATAACACCGCTGCCTCACAGCGCTGAGGACCCGGGTTCGATCCCAGCCCCAGGTCACTGTCCGTATGGAGTTTGCACATTCTCCCTGTGTCTGTGTGGGCTTCACCCCCACAACCCAAAGACATGCAGGATAGGTGGATTGGCCACGCTAAATTGGCCCTTAATTGGAAAAAAAATAATTGGGTACTCTAAATTTACATTAAAAGAAATGGAGGGAGGCGGGGCTGGAGAGGGTTAGGGACTTACACTTGGAAGAGACTTATGTGGGTCGAGATGAGCTGCGGGAGGGTTTTGTTTTGGAAAATATTTTATTGAGGCAGTTATAATTTTAACACTTTAACACATCATCCCCAAACACAAACCCCAACAACATGGCTTATAAAAACACACCGCCCGCTCTTCCAGGGAAGCAAAGGTCGAAACATCGGCCTCCCCCCCGCCCCCGGGCTCCCGGGTCTTCCGACGCTCCAAAGATCGCCATCTCAGGACTCGGAGCCACCTTCACTTGCAGGACCTCAGACATGACGTCGTCAAACCCCAGCCAAAAGCTCCTCAGCCTCGGATACGCCCAGAACACGTGTACATGATTCGCAGGACTTCCCCCACATCGCCCACACCTGTCCACAACCTCCTCAAAGAACCTGTTCACCCAGGCCACGTATGAGCCCTGTGGACTACCTTGAATTGAATCAGGGTGAGCCTGGCCTACAATGAGGGTGTGTTACCTCTCCACAGGGCCGCCTCCCATAACCCAGCCTCCAACTCCCCCCCCCCCCCCCCCCCCCCCCCCCAACTCTTCTCCCACTTTCTCTACACCTCCCCTATTGGGGCTCCCTCTCACTTCATCAGCTCCTTAAAGATGTCCGAGACCTTTCCCTCCCCAACTCCTGTTCCAGACATCACTTTATCCTGTAAACCCCTTTGCGGGAGGCGTGGGAAGCTCGAGACTTGCCTCCTTACAAAATCCTTCACGTGCAGGTACCGGATCCCGTTCCAACCTGGCAACTCAAACTCCTCCTCCAGCTCCTCCAAACTCAGAAAACCCTCATCAAGGGAGAGACCCCCAAATCTCTCGATCCCTGCCCACTGCCACCTCCGAAAGCCCCCGTCCAGCTCCCCAGAGCGAACCGATGGTTATCGCATATCGGTGCACACACCGACGCCCCCTCCAAACCCATATGCTGCCGCCACTGACCCCTCGCCCTCAGGGCTGCCACGACTACCGGGTTTGCGGAGTACCGAGCTGGGGAGAACGGCAGAGGTGCCGTTAGCAATGCCCTTAAACCCGTGCCCTTACAGGACGCTGCCTCCACTCGCTCCCCCACTACCCACTTCCTGACCATCGATATATTCGCTGCCCAGTAATAGTTAATAAAGTTCGGAAGAGCCAGCCTCCCCCTCCCCACGCCCCTACCCCAGCAGCACCTTCCTCACCCAACGCCTTGGCCATTGAGGCAAACTGTTCATCGTGCTCCCCCTTCAGCTCCTCCAACTTCTGGATTGCCTGACCCTGAGCTGCCAGCCTCGTCTCCATGCAGTCAACCACCACCTTAATCGAGTCCACCGCTTTGGTCAAGTCCTCCAGACTTCCCTTTCGTTGCTGGGTGAACTTCTCATTCAAGAAGCTCACCAGCTGCTCTGTGGACCATTGAACCGGCAGGGCCGCCCCTTGCCTCTCCACCATCTCCACGTGTGTTGCCAGCTCCGCACCCGCTTTGACCGACTTATTCCTTATTTTTAGGGCACTTCTGGTCCTCAGCTCCATAAACTAGAGGGTCAATCTCCTCTACTCACACTCCTACTCCTTTTCCCGTCTCACTTCCACTTGAAAACCGAGGAAAAACCCCCCAAAAGACTCCACGAGTGCGGAAATGTGCTCACTCCATGGCCGCCACCGGAGGTCCTGCAGGAGGCTTTTGAGTTACCGAGGGGTCGTGAGTTTAGATACATGCAGGTGCTGGACTTTGCGTGGATAGAGTGGAGGACGTTTCCCAGGTTGCCGGAATACACTCTGTTGGAGCAATGGCTGCTCCCGGATGAGCTGGGGAGGTTAGGATAGGAGATATATACGGGTGGTTGAGGGAGCAGGGTGGGGCGCAAGGATCAAGAACAAAAGGGAGGAGTTGGGGTGGGAAGTAAGCTGGGGACTGCGGTACGAGGCGATGCGGAGGGTGAACAACCTCCTCCTGTGCGATTGTGAGCTTGATTCAATTCAAGGTGCTGCAAAAGGTACATATGAATCGGGCGCGAATGAGTGAGTTCTTCCAGGGGGTGGCCAATGAGTGCAAGAAGTGTGGGCGGTCGGCGAATCATGCGTATGTTCTGGGGTTGTGGGTAGGTGGAGAGATACTGGGAGGCGGTGCTTGGGACACTATCTAAAATACCCGGGATGGAGGTAAGGCCGGGTCTGATGGTGGTGATTTTGGGGTTGTCAGAAGTGCCGGAGCTGCTGGAGGAGAAGGGGGCCTCTCTAAGTTCCCGGTGAAGGATCTTGCTCAATTGGAAGTCGGATACGCCACCGGGGGTAGTGGCTTGGCTGGGGACTTGTATGACTTTCTCCGGTTGGAGAAGATTGAGGGGGTCAGCGGAGGACTTCGAGTTGCAGTGGGGGTTGTTTGTGATGCTGTTTCAGGAACTGTTCATCGCAGGTGGGGTGTGAGGGGAGGGGATAGAAGGGTAAAAACTGTACAAACTGTGGATTGTGATTATATGAAATGTGTATTTCATATTTTGCTGATTTTACACATGTTTGGAATAAAGTACCTTTGAAAAAAAACTAACGTAGTTGAATTTTGAGAAAGGTATTAAAATGATAGCTCAAGTAATGGACAGGTACTAAAATATTTAGAAGGCTTGAATCAGGAAGTATATATCGGCTTAGGAGGAGATACAGTCAAGTTTGCAGGTCTGAAATAGTCAAATGATAAAGACAGATTGTATAGACTTTTCTTGTAGCTCCTAGAGTACAGCAAAGTAAGGCAGGGACAAATTCAGCTGTTCCCTTCTCCAGAATCTCATTTCTTTTTGCCTAGTGTAATGGATAATGCAAAATTTCTGAAGGAATTCACAGCTTTGGTGGAAAAGGCAATGAGCAAGCTGACAATTTGTAGAGAGGATATGAATCGTGGTGATCGCTGGATCCAGGTAAAAAACTGAACTCCATTATTCTGCAGCAAGATCTCTAGGAAAACAAAATCTTGTGAAATTTTGCTCATGGAAGTGCAGCAAAAAGTTTCTCCCCTCCTCAGTTGATCAGATGCAGCCCTATCTTTGTCTCCTTTCTCTTGTTCAGATACCAGGCAAGAACCCCAAATATTTTTTACAAATTTGTAAAACTGTGAGGAAAGGATACTTCGCCCCAGGAGTGATGACTCTGACCAATAGGCATCTTTGATGTTAAAACAAACTTTAACTTAAACATAGAATTAACCAAATTAACATCAAGGAGTTAGCTTCACATATATCAGCTAAACATCAGGGACAACTTGAACTTACTATCTATACCTGCTACTAACTCCAATTAAGCAACCCAAATGCCACTTATAAAAAAGTTAACAAACAGATTACTTGCTTAGCTATGTAGAGACGTTTGGAAAGAGAAACCAGCGGCAGGATTCTCCGTTCCTGAGACTAGGTGTTGAGGCTGGGGCAGGATTCATGGACTTTCACAACTGCAAAACTGGTGCCACATCTGGACCAATTCAACCATTGTTAAGGGGCTAGCACTGGCACCACATGGAACACAGTTGATTCCAATGAGAAACGGTGCCGGATTTGCGATTGACACTCGGGAGGCTGACAAGCTGCAGCCACATATACATGTTACAATCCCCACACACACCATCCCAGCCAACAAGATGGCTCTGGTTGTGCTGGAGTGCGCCCACAAGACTGATGGGTCGGCTGGGGCTAGAGGGCACCTGGGGGGGGGCCTGGGGACACATCCATATGACCCATGGCCCTAGGTGGATTGCGCAACTGCATGGCTGCCTCGCAGGCTGCGGCAATGGTGTTCCGTGTCAATCCACCCCAACCCCACAGTCCACCTCCTGGCCACCCCCAGTACTCCCCCCAGCCCTGGCAGAAGCCCCCTCCATAGCAAACTATGGCCATGTTGGGCACTTTCTGTACCCCCTCTCTCGTCCTCAGCAGCCACTACGTCGGTTTCACAATTTTTTAAAGCACAAGTGAACCTCTCCATTGGGAATCCGGCCCATTGAAGGCAGAGATTTGCGGAGACCCCAGAGAATATCGCAGCACTCTGTTGCTTTTTGGGGCCCCGATGGAAATGCACCCCTCCCTCCATCCGAGGCCGTATTTAGCGTTGTTTCCTGCTCTGAGGAGGTCCGACATGTGGTGCTCCACAGTGCAGGAAGAGAAATGGGGCAGAATTCTCCATTGCCCAATGCCGATATCATAATCGGTGATCAGGCGGAGAATCACTTCCGATGCCCAAATCGGAGGCGGTGCCGGTTTGACGCTGGTTTTTGAGTCTCCGCCTCATCTTAAATGGCGTCACCACTTTGCGCACCGCACGCCATTGGAAAGGCGTTGGCGCTTAATCGGAAGCCCCTCACCCGATGCTCCAGCCCCGATGGGCCATGTTCCGGATGGCGCGTAACACTTATGCTACTTTTTTTAACCGACCGCGCTTGGCGGCTGCAGAGTGTGTCCAGCGCCGTCATAGGCAGGGGGGGGGGGGAGCCATGCCGCTGGCTGGGGGGACTTTGGCGAGGGCTGGGGGTCTTGGTGGGGGGTGGTCCAGGGGTGGCGAGCGGGGTTACTGGAGGTCATTATTTGGCAGGCCGGGTCTGCAGGTGGCCGGCGCCATGTTGCACGGCACGACCGCCACCATGCACATATGCAGCCACGGACGCGACCATTCTCCAGCTGTTTTTGCCGTGAGATTTACCCGCCGCAGCTACTAGCCCCCAACGGTCCCGGAATCGGTGCAGCTGTTGCACTGTTTTTTGTGGCGTAAAACGGCACTGCTCCCACTCCGGCATCAGCACTTAGTCGGGAAATCGGAGAATCCAGCCCATGGCGTCCCAATCTCTCGACCCCCCTGACGCGACCCTGGAGCCCCTCAGTTCCACAACTCACCTGTTGACCCTCCCAGCACTCCACCACATACCGACAGGGCACCCGTGAGCCCGATCCCTGGTGCGGACAAAATGCCAGCTTGGCACCATGGCACTGCCAGGCTGGTACCCAGTTGGCACTGCCAGGGTGCCAGGGCCAATGTACTCTGGTAGCACCAGTAGTGCCAGTCTGGCCAGAAGCTGACCACCTCGGGGCCTCTGATTGCCTGGGAAACCCCCCGAAGAAGATCAGGTATACCAGGTCTCCATTTGTGGGGACCAGTACTAATCAGTACCCGGCTAGCGGCTCCTCGGCGAGGCCGATAGATGTCGGGTGCCTGTTCCATCCGGTGACTGCACAGCTAAGTGGGTTTTTAAACTCACTTAACTGTGCAACGCTGGGCGGGACACAGATTGCAATGTCTCACGAGATCTGATTAGATCTCACGAGACGTAACGACCATTAGGAATCCCGGGGGGTGGCCTCTCCCAGAATCAACTGGCCGCGTCCTGCCCTGATTCCAAAGGGATGCGGCCGGTAAATCATGCCCATAACTTACATCAATTTCTACATTCATCATATCCTCCTCCTACTTTACATTGAAGGGTGCTGAATAGATCTCAATATGCCTAGGGAGCTTAACGCCCTTTGTGGGCCAGATCAGACCTCTTTAAATATCTCAAGCAGAATCCTCAGCTTCAGTCCTCAGAAAATTAACAGATTGAAATGTCCGAAATTGAAATAACAGCAAAATCTCTAGATTCTCCTCATTGCCCATTCTCAACAGACTCCAGTTCAAATCTGGAAGCAACTTGTTGATCACTGCTAGCAATTCAATAAAGCCCGAGCCTGTCTGTTCTAGTTCGGCCCCTCTGTCCAATGTAATTAGAGACAGGATGATGGACTATGTGACAATTAATGATGTAATCCAACCTTATTTTGTCTGTCCTGCACTGCGTTCTATGATGGCGGGAAATGTTTGCCTCACATTGTACTTCTTTGTCTTTTTCTACCTTGCTTTTCTGAGGCTCTGCCAAGCTGATCTTTCTTTCTTTCAGGATGAAATTGAGTTTGGTTACTCAGCAGCTCCTCACAAAACCTTCCCCATTGTGTTTGATTCTCCTCGAAATCGCGGACTGGAGATGTTTCCCTACAAAAAACTCCTGGTAAGGCACAATGTTTCTTGGCGTTTAGCTTCAGAATATTATTTTATCCCAACACTGGACCTTTCTCTTTTTATGATCTTACATTCCACTTGTGTCTTACCGGGTACTTGAGATGCATTTCAAGTGTGAAGGGAAAGATAAATAAACAAACCCACCAACAGCTGTGTTTGAACCATTAAGCTGTCATCCAGGCTAGTGAAAGGTATTTCTCTGTGAAATTGAATGGATGCTTAGCATTTCAAAGGATCTCAGGGGATTTAAGCACTTTACATGTTCTGGGCGGCACAGGGTGGTAGCCTGCTAGGGGCAGCGGCATGGGGACAGATCAGCCAACGCTCCATACTCGGCCCGATCAGGATTCCTGATCACAGTGGGAGAGAATGGAGAATCCCGGCCAAATTCCAGACACCAACTTGGTTACCAATTGCAATGTAAGTACTCATCCAAAGCTCCATTTCCCATTTCCTATCTCAAAATATCCTCCACAATAGTCCACAACACCGGCGCCCCACAAGGCTGCGTACTTAGTCCCCTACTCTACTCCCTGTGCACACACGACTGCGTGGCAAAACTTGGTTCCACCTCCATCTACAAGTTTGCTGACGATACGATCATAGTGGGCCGGATCTCGAGTAACGACGAATCCGAATACAGGAGGGAGATAGAGAATCTAGTGGAGTGGTGTAGCGACAACAATCTCTCCCTCAATGCCAACAAAACTAAAGAGCTGGTAATTGACTTCAGGAAGCAAAGTACTGTACACACCCCTGTCAGCATCAACGGGGCCGAGGTGGAGATGGTTGGCAGTTTCAAATTCCTAGGGGTGCACATTTCCTAAAATCTGTCCTGGTCCACCCACGTCGACGCTACCACCAAGAAAGCACAACAGCGCCTTTACTTCCTCAGGAAACTAAGGAAATTCGGCATGTCCACATTAACCCTTACCAACTTTTACAGATGCACCATAGAAAGCATCCTATCAGGCTGCATCACAGCCTGGTATGGCAACTGCTCGGCCCAGGACCGCAAGAAACTTCAGAGAGTCGTGAACACCGCCCAGTCCATCACACGAACCTGCCTCCCATCCATTGACTCCATCTACACCTCCCGCTGCCTGGGGAAAGCAGGCAGCATAATCAAAGATCCCTCCCACCCGGCTTACTCACTCTTCCAACTTCTTCCATCGGGCAGGAGATACAGAAGTTTGAGAACACACATGAACAAACTCAAAAACAGCTTCTTCCCCACTGTCACCAGACTCCTAAATTACCCTCTTATGGACTGACCTCATTAACACTACAGTACACGTGACAATAAACAAATCCAATCCAATCCAATTGCCTTATTTGTTTAACAATGTGACCAAAGTGAAATAATGCATTAATCCACTGAACAGTACACCCGAGGGAGCTCAGTGGTGGGCAGAGCTCTCGGGGACGGGGGGTCATACCAGGGTAGTGTCAGGGTTTATGTCACAATAATGGCAGGCAGTGCCAGGGTAATGCCAGGGAAGCCAGCTTGTTGCCAGTGGATGGTGGCGGTGCACCTGGCTGACGGTTGTTTCCTAGTGTACTTACTGTGCATTGGGGTGGCCTTTAAAAATGGAGCCAAGATCATTGATTCACTGAATTGATGGATGCAACATGAAACATGAAACTTCTATCTCCTTTCATTTTCTTCAAAGTCCCGCACAATATGGTGGAAAAAGCTGCCATTGCTATCGGTGGCCTCAATGCACTTTTGGCACCTTTGCCAAAGTCTCACCCTATGAAACCAAAAGCTTTAATCGGTCGTAAACCTACATATTAGATGCTGGAGGTTTTACCATGTGACATCCTGTCCCCATGCTTCACAATTGGATACATAGAACATCCATCCTTGCAACAAGGTTCATTATTTGTCAATTCAATGACTTTTAGGCGGCACGGTGACGCAGTGGTTGTAGTGATATCATAATTGTGTTGTAATTCACTTCCGGTGGCAGCTATGATGGAGTAAATCGCACATTTGGTGGCTCCCGCTCGGGTCGGACTTTTGGACCTTTTCCTCCAAGTTTGTACCGGACTTGAATTGAAAAACTAATGACAGAGGCAATTGTGTACTGGGAATAGAAGTGCTCGTAAGGCAGAAACGGGAAGACAGAGAAGGCTTGGGCGGAAGCTGCAGCGGGAGATAGCATGGCAGAGGACCGGACCTCTGGCTTGTCGACCCAGCGGTCAACGGAGCAGCTGATGCAAGTTATTCAGGAAGGCTTCGCTAAACAGAAAGGGGACTGCTTGGATCCGATAAAAGAGTCAATTGAGTGGCTGGAGCTTAGATTGGATGCCCAAGATCGGGCGATTCAGAAGGTAGAGAAGGCGCTGGCTGAGCAGGAGGAACATCAAAATGTTGTGGAGTTGGAGGTGGGGATGCTAAGAGACCAGCAGAAGATTCTCCTGGAGAAGGTGGAGGACCTGGAGAATAGGTCCCGCTGGCAGAACTTGAGCATCGTTGGGCTGCTGGAGGGGTCCGAAGGAGCAGACGGTGGGGCATACATCGCGGACATGTTTGAGAAGCTGCTGGGGGATGGGGCATTCCCCCGACCCTTGGAGGTGGACAGGGCTCACAGAGCACTCGTGAGGAAGCTGCGAATGGGAGACCCCCCCCCCCCCCTCGCAGGGCAATGGTGGTGAGATTCCCAGGTACTTGGATAAGGAGCACATTCTACAGTGGCCAAGCAGACACAGAACTATAAATGGGACAACAGTACCCTGCGGGTCTACCAAGACTTGAGTGCGGAGGTGGCCAAGAGAAGAGCAGGCTTCAACCAGATCAATTTGGACTGTTGTATCCTGCTCGTCTCTGGGTCACGTACGAGGAACAGCACTTTTATTTTGAGTCGCCTGAGAACGCGCTGGACTTCGCGAAAAGGAAAGGACTGGTGGTGAACTGAGAACTTTTGAACTTTGCTGCAACGTTCATGTTTTTTATTTTATTTTTGAAAAAAGTTTCTCGTTTTTCATTTTGTGGAAGCTGTTTGTAATGTCTTCTGTATTGATTTGGGACCAGTGGCAGAGCTGAGTGTGTTAAGGTTTACATTTGCACTGTTGGGGGATGGAGGTGTGCTTGTTTAGATTTTGGATCTTTTATTTGATTTTTCTTCGCGTTTTTTTTCCTCTTCCTGTTTTTCTGTCGGGCAATTTTGTTGGGATTGTTTGTTATTGGAGTATGTATGTATGAGCGGGGGGAGGGAACAATAGGTGGGAGACTTTTCAGTTCCAGGGATGGGGGCCACCAAGCTAGCTGGGCGGGCTAGCTCACAGAAGCGCAGTGGGGGTTGTGCATATGTTTGGTTTATTAAAGGGGTTGGGTTACAGAGTGTTGTTATGGGGGGGGGGGGGGGGGATTTTTTGCTGACGAGGGAGGGACTTGGGCAAAGGGACAGAGAGGAGGTTGGGAGCGGAAGCTGCCTGGGGGCGGGCTGATGGAGGCGCGGAGCATGGGCTGGAGGCTGGCCCAAAAAAGGGGATGGCTGATCGGCAAAGGGGGGGGGGCAATGAGCCCCCCAACTAGGCTGATCACCTGGAATGTTCGAGGGCTAAATGGGCCGGTCAAGAGGGCACGCGTGTTTGCGCATCTGAGGGGACTGAAGGCGGACGTGGTAATGTTGCAGGAGACGCACCTGTAGCTGACCAGATTAGATTGAGGAAAGGCTGGGTCAGTCAGGTCTTTCGCTCAGGACTGGATTCAAAGGCTAGAGGGGTCGCGATCCTGATCAATAAGCGGGTGGTGTTTGAGGCGGGTAGAATGATCTCGGATGTGGGAGGTCGATACATTATGGTCAGTGGGAAACTGGAGGGGCTGCAGGTAGTAGGGGGGGGGGGGGGGGGGGGGGGCTGAGGAAATGTATTCAGAACTACCTGCAGGTCAACGACACGTGGGAAATTTCAGCAGCGATGGTTTGGGAAGCACTGAAGGCGGTGGTCAGAGGGGAGCTGATCTCGATACAGGCCCATAGGGAGAAGGTGGACAGGACAGAGACGGGCCGACTGGTAAAGGAGATACTACAGATCGATAGGAGGTATGCGGAGACCCTAGAGGCAGGGCTTTAAAGGGAACGGCGGAGGCTACAGGTGGAGTTTGGCTTGTTAACCACAGGGAGGGCGGTGGAGCAGCCGAGAAAGGCGAGGGGGGCGATATATGAGCATGGAGAGAGGGCTAGCAGAATGCTTGCACAGCAGCTTAGAAAGATGGAGGCTGTCAGGGAGACAGGGAAAGTAAATGACGGAGATGGGAACCTGGTTGGAGATTCAGCAGGGGTGAATAAGATGTTTAGGGATTTTTACAGTAGGCTCGATGGGTCGGAACCCTCAACGGGACCGCAGGGGATGAGGCACTTCTCAGGGGGGCTGAATTTCCCAAAGGTGGACGGGGAGCTGGTAGAAGGGCTGGGTGCCCCGATCGGGTTGGAAGAGATAGTGGAGGGTCTGTCTGAAGGCCATGCAGTCAGGTAAAGCCCCGGGGCCAGACGGGTACCCAGTGGAGTTCTATAAAACGTTCTCTGGGATATTGGGACCGGTGTTGATGAGAATGTTCAGTGAGGCAAGGGAAAGAGGGGTGCTGCCCCGACGATGTCACAGGCCACGATTTCGCTGATCCTGAAGCGGGACAAGAAGCAGGAGCTGTGTGGGTCCTACAGGCCGATATCGTTGTTGAATGTGGACGCCAAACTGCTGGCCAAACTTTTATCCTCCAGGATCGAGGATTGTGTTCCGGGCGTTATTGGGGAGGACCAGACGTGGTTTGTTAAGGGTAGACAGTTGGTGACCAACATAAGAAGGCTATTAAACGTGATCATGATGCCCCCGGAAGGTAGGGAGGTGGAGGTAGTGGTCGCAATGGACACAGAGAAGGCTTTTGATCGGGTAGAGTGGAAATATCTGTGGGAGGTACTGGGACGGTTCGGATTTGGGCAGGGCTTTATTGACTGGGTCAGGTTGCTGTTTCAGGCCGCTGTGGCAAGCGTACGGACGAATAGGACAACATCAAACTACTTTAGACTGCACTAAGGAACGAGACAGGGATGCCCCCTCTCCTCACTGTTGTTCACGCTAGCTATAGAGCCGCTGGCAATTGCTCTGAGAGCCTCAGGGGGCTGGAAGGGGCTGGTCCGTTTGGGGGGGGGGGGGTGGTGGATGGAGCGCAGAGTCTCTCTTTGTGCAGATGACCTGCTTCTGTATGTATCGGACCCATAGAGCGGATGGAAGAAATCATGAGGATTCTAGGGGAATTTGGCCGGTTTTCAGGGTATAAGCTAAATATGGGGAAAAGTGAGATGTTTTGCGGTCCAGGCATGGGGACAGGAGGGGCGATTGGGGAGCTGCAATTTAGGGTGGTAGGGGGAAGCTTTAGGTATCTAGGCATCCAGGTGGCGCGGGAATGGGACCGGCTGCATAAATTAAATCTGGCCCGGCTAGAAGATCAAATAAAAGACGACTTTCGGAGATGTGACCGCTTCCGTTATCACTGGCTGGGAGGGTGCAGACGGTGAAGATGATGGTCCTCCCGAGATTTCTGTTTGTATTTCAGTGTCTCCCCATTTTTGTTTCGCCGTCCGTTTTTTAAACAGGTCAACAAAGTGATCACTGGCTTCGTTTGGGCGGGCAAGACCCCGTGAGTAAGGAAGGTAATGCTTGAGCGGAGTCGGGGAGAGGGCGGGCTGCCGCTGCCAAATTTTAGTAACTATTACTGGGCGGTGAATATAGCCATGATCAGGAAGTGGGTGGTGGGGGGAGGGTCGGCATGGGAGCATATGGAGGCGGCTAAGGGCATTCAAATGGTCACTGGCTAGACATATGGACGAAAAGGGAATAGTGTAGATGGGCTTTAGAGTGGTTTCACAGGTCGGCGCAACATCGAGGGCCGAAGGGCCTGTACTGCGCTGTAATGATCTATTGATCATAATGATCTATGTTCTATGTTCATGCAAGGGCACCAGTTTAGAGGCGTTGGTGCCTGCCCCTCTGCCGTTCCCGCTGGCACAGTACTCCACCAGCCCCGTGGTGGTGGCAGCCCTGAGAGTCTGGGGGCAATAGAGGAGATATGTGGGAGCAGATGGAGCATCGGTCCGGTCCCCAATCTGTAATAATCACCGGTTTGCCCCGGGAAGTAAGGATGGGGGGTTCCGGATATGGCAGAGAGCAGGGATTGAGAGAATGGGGGATATGTTTATAGAGGGGATCTTTCCTAGCTTGAGGGAGCTGGAGGAGAAGTTTGGGTTGGCGAGGGGAAACAAATTCAGGTACCTGCAGGTGTGGGACTTCCTACGTAGACAGGTGTCAACCTTCCCGCTCCTCCCACCGAGGGGGATTCAAGACAGGGTAGTTTCCAGAGGGTGGGTGGGAGAGGGCAGCATCTCCGACATTTATAAAGAACTTATGGGGTCTGAGGAGATGCAAACCGAGGAGCTGAAGCGCAAGTGGGAGGAGGAACTGGGAGGAGAGATACAGGATGGTGGTCTGTGGGCGGACACATTGAGTAGAGTCAACACGTCCACAACATGTGCCAGGCTCAGTCTGATACAATTCAAGGTCGTTCATCGGGCTCACATGACAGTGGCCCGGATGAGCAGATTCTTTGGGGTTGAAGACAGGTGTGCAAAGTGTGCAGGAGGACCAGTGGACCATGTCCACATGTTTTGGGCATGTCCGAAGCTTAGGGAATTTTGGCAGGGGTTTGCAGATGTCATGTCTACGGTGTTAAAAACAAGGGTGGCACCGAGTCCAGAGGTGGCGATTTTCGGGGTGTCGGAACACCCGGGAATCCAGGAGGAGAAAGAGGCAGACGTTCGGGCCTTTGCTTCCCTGTAGCCTGGAGACGGATACTATTAGAGTGGAGAGACTCAAAGCCCCCAAAGTCGGAGACCTGGCTATCGGACATGGCTAGCTTTCTCTGTTTGGCGAAATCAAGTTCGCCTTGAGAGGGTCAATGTTAGGGTAACCATTTGTCGACTTCTTTGCGGAAAATTACCATGACTTAGGAATGCTAAATATGGACAATACGGAGTGCTATGTTCTGCATCTAACTCATGTCATTTGTGATTTCAGAGTGTTTAATAATGTTAATGGGGTAAACAAATATGGGGGGAAATCCTTCCTTTCTCCTTGATGAACATAAAATCATCGTCAGTGAAATTTGATGCCCTGATTATTATCGATGCAACTGTTGTTTAGTTTAGAGTAGGGGGTTAATAAAGGTGGGACCTGTAAGGTATGTAGACCTCTTTTGCACTATGTTTATAGATTCATGTACATTGTTTATTTTGTTGTTGTAATACCAAAAATACCTCAATAAAATGTTTATTAAAAAAAAAGAAATTGTGTTGTAATTCACCGACTGACCACTAGGAGTCTCATTAATATATAAATAAATGTTAGAGTCAGGTGACCTCAGACTGATTAGGGAGGTGGGAGAGAGTATGCTTGTGCATGTTCATACTGTTATTCATCTGTTGTTTTGTATATAGTTGACCCACAGTTAATGTTTATAAATAGTTTATAGCTTTAGCTACAGGTGTTCTTGTAATTTAAATCAGACCATCCGATAAGAACATTACAGTCGTTAGCACTTCTGCCTCACAGCATTGAGGACCCGGGTTCAATCCCAGCTCCCAGCTCCGGGTCACTGTCTGTGTGGAGTTTGTACATTCTCCCCATGTCTGCATGGGTCACACCCAAAAACCCAAAGATTTGCAGGGGAGGTGAATTCGCCGCACTAAATTGCCCCTTAATTGATAAACAAATAATTGGGTACTCTAAATTTATATATTTTTTAAATCAATGATTTTTGGCGGTCAGGAAATGGCCTATTTTTCATCGCCCATATTTTGTTAGAACTAATAAATGAAAGCTTGCCAAGAAAATGAAAAACACACATTTTATGTAAGTCCCTTAAGATTTATCTGTTGGATTGCTGAGGCAGTGTTCAGGAGATTAATGTTTAATTGCTGGAGATTCCAGAGCAATCCCAACTATCAGTGAACCTTCAAAACAGGATAGTAGTCATCAGGAATGCTTGATGGGAGAAGAGAGAGAAGTCTACTGTGTATCCAGCCCAGGTTGACCATGACTTAGGAATGCTAAATATGGACAATAGTGCTTTGTTCTACATCTAACTCATGTCATTCGTGATTTCAGAGTGTTTAATAATGTTAATGGGGTAAAAAAATATGGGGGGAATCCTTCCTTTCTCCTTGATGAACATAAAATCGTCGTCAGTGAAATTTGATGACCTGATTATTATCGATGGAACTATTGTATACCTTGGCCTGGCAGGTTACGTAACTGAGGCCAATAGCCATAGAGTTCAGAAGGCAACATTCTTACAAAATAGCGGTCTGTAAATATCAAGATAATGGGCGGGATTCTCTGACCTCCTGCCGGGTTGGAGAATCGCCGGGGTTGGCGTGAAACCCGCCCCCGCCGGCCACCGAATTCTCCGGCACCGGAGATTCGGCGGGGCGCCAGTCGGCGGGCCCCCCTTGGCGATTCTCTGGCCCATGATGGGCCGAAATCCCGCTGTTCTAATGCCGGTTCCGCCGGCGGGAATTAAACCACCTACCTTACCGGCGGGACCAGGTAGCGCGAGTGGGCTCCGGGGTCCTGGGGGGAGTGCGGGGCGATCTGGCCCCGGGGGGTGCCCCCACGGTGGCCTGGCCCGCGATCGGGGCTCACCGATCCGCGGGCGGGCCTGTGCCGTGGGGGCACTCTTTCCTTCCGCGTCGGCCATAGCCTCCGCCATGGCCGACGCGGAGGTGACCCCCCCCGCGCATGCGTGGGGATGACGTCAGCAGCCGCTGACGCTCCCGCGCATGCGCGGACTTCCGCCAGCCGGCGAAGTCCCTTTGGCCCCGGCGCCAAAGGCCTTCCACGCCAGCCGGCGGGACGGCAACCACTCCGGCGCGGGCCTAGCCCCTAAATGTGCAGAGACATCCGCACCATTGGGGCGGCCCGACGCCGGAGTGCTTCCCGCCGCTCCATCCCGCCGGGACCCCCCGCCCCGCCGGGTAGGGGAGAATCCCGCCCATTAACTATATTTAGAATTCTATCGTTGATGAACTGATTTTCTAAGTAGCTTCAATTTGAATACAGTCTCTTCTATTATTGTGTATTTATCTAGGGCCCGGATTTTGGACATGTAACCAGAACATCTGATGTGGGCAACAGCCTGGACTCCTTTGGAAATCTAGAAGTCAGCCCTCCAGTAACCGTGAATGGAAAGGAGTATCCAATGGGAAGGATTATCATCGGAAGTGCTTTTCCTACGTAAAACATTTTATTAATTTTGGAAGGAAGGAAATCAAGGTTAAGAGTTCTTGCTTCACCTCTCAGGGGTTTGGCTCCACAGACCACGTGACCGGCTCGTGGCCAATTGCGTGGGGAATTTGCACGGGGCCCTGGGAGCAGGACCCTGAGCAGTGTGGACCAGGGAGCTGAAGTTAAGACCTGTCATATAGTGTTCTGTGCCTGTTACTTAACTGCCTTTGCCTTTCATCAGTAAACCCCTTTGTTAATTACTGGAAGCCTTCAGTGTATGTATGTCTCGAGCCATCACATTGGTAACGAGGTTAAAGTTTTCAATCGCAGCTGTCAGACGTCCCGATTGAGGGGGGAAGAAAGGAGCAGTTGAGACAATCGAGAAGCTCCAGCAAATGTCAGAATCATTGAAACCGTGAGTGTAAATGCTTATTATTGGTAAACTAGACTCATTTGATCAAAGGGCTGAGGGTTGGAACATCGAACGGCTGGACATTTTTTTGACCTCGAACGAGATCACAAGCAAGGACAAGCAGAAGGTGGTACTTCTTCTGTGGGCCCCAAACATTGAATTTGATGAGAAATCTCACATCCCCGGAGGCACCCAGCCTAAAGACCAACCCGAGGTCCTTGACTATCCTCCAACATTATAAGTTTAACTCTGCAGTGAGGTACCATGAAGAGTCTGTCTCAGACTTCACATCCAGGCTTCACCAGCTCACTGAGCACTGAGAGTTTGTGCGACCGACTGGTCTGTGGGATCCATAACCTTAATATCCAGAAGAAACTTCTGGTGAAGGTTATGCCAATATTTGTAAATTTCGATCGAGATAGCTTCAGCAACAGAGTGTGCCGAGAACTACGCCACTGAGATCCAAAGCATAGCTGAAGGGGAGGCTAACCAAGTATGGGGTGGCATGGTCGTGAGGTCCGCGATAGGATCAAAAGGCACAGGGGAAAACCAGACATGATCCTTGGGACCGGATTGGAGTGAAAGGATCGGGAAAAATTCAACTGCTATATTGTGGGGAGATCAACCCCAGGAGACCTGTCATGTTCGGAAGATTGTGTGCTTCCTATGCAACTAAAGGGGGCACATTGAAGCATTTTGCCATGCAAGGCAAAACGCATCAATGCAATCCACAATGCCACTGAATATAGTGGGGAAGAACTCTGAAGAAGAGCATGCAATGTATTAGTTGAATGCAGTCTAATTGAATAAGACGGTCCTGATTGAAATTGTCTTAATGATAAACGACAAATCCATTAAAATGGATGTTGACATCAGGGCTTCAATGACCGTAATGGGGGAGCAGACATTCCTATATCTTTGTGCAGGAACTCAAATGTTTAAGCTTGGAGTACGATAGCCAAGCTTTCCACGTACACCAGGGAAATTTTAATTATAATAATAATCTTTATTATTGTCACAAGGAGGCTTACATTAACACTGCAATTAAGTTACTGTGAAAATCCTCTAGTCGCCACACTCCGGCACTTGCTCGGGTACACAGAGGGAGAATTCAGAAAGTCCAATTCACCTAACAGCACGTTTTGCAGGACTTGTGGGACGAAACCGGAGCACCCGGAGGAAACCGACACAGACACGGGGAGAACGTGCAGACTTCGCACAGACAGTGACCCAAGCAGGAATCGAACCTGGGACCCTGGCGCTGTGAAAAAAGCAGTGCCAACCACCGTGCTACCATGCCATTGGAGCCACCAATACATCAGTGGCCTACAAAGAACAGGAGGCCAATTTGCCTTTGGTTGTCGTGGGAGGGCATAGATCCAGTCTGATGGGAATTACCGGTCACGGAGGATTAGGCTCAATTGGCTGAAAATCTTCAGAATGTCCAACAGGGTCCTCCAATATGTCCTAAGGAGGTATGAAGATTCTTCCACAAGGAACTGAGCTGGATTAAAGGCGTCAAAGCCAAAATCTATGTCAATCGGAATCAATGCCCAAGTTCTTCAGCGCAAGATCATGTCATTGGCACTGCATCAGAATGTTGAAGCAGAGCTAAAGAGATTGGAAGAGCTGGGCATAATCAAGCTAATTCAGAGTGGGTGGCACCAATAGTCCCGGTCCTTAAACTAGATGGTTCGATAAGAATTTATGGGGACTATAAACTGACCATGAAATCCCTCCCTAATAGCACAGTGGATATACCTTCACCTCCGGGAGTGCAGAGGTTTAAAAAGGCAACTCACCACCACCTTCTGAAGGGTAACTAGGGGATGGACAATAAATGCTGGCCCAATGAGCATCGCCCACATCCCTTAAATGAATTGTTTAAAAAAAAATCAGCTGGCCAGGTCAATCAGTATCCGGTTCCCCGAATCAAGAACCTCTACGCTCACTTGGCAAGGGGCTTTACCTATTCAAAATTGGACCTTAGTTATGTCTACCTGCAACTCGAGTTGGATGATGGGTCTCAGATGTTTGCCATAATAAGCCTCTTTTAATATACTGGGCTACCATTTGGCATCGTTTCATCCAGCACTATTTTGGATTTGAGACCGAGATCAGCCATGATCTGATTGAATGACGGAGCAGGCTCGAATTGCCTACTTCTGCTTCTAATTCCAATGTTCCTATGTTCCAAAGTACGATGGAAAATCCCCTCCATGGAATTTGCAAGATGACGACCTTGATGATGTGTTAGTCTCTGGCACTACCCCAGAAGAACCTGTGGTCACCCTAATAATAATAATAATCTTTATTGTCACAAGTAGGCTTACATTAACACTGCAATGAAGTTACTGCGAAAAGCCCCTAGTCGCTAGTCAGAGGAAGTATTAAAGAGATTATGATTCACGTGTTCTGTGGTTTGGTGGAGAAGCTTCCAGTTCTCTTTTCAACTGCGGTGTTTGCTGACTTGACTAACTTCCATAGTCAGAGAGAGAGATCGAGATTGAGATATACCTGCAAAATGGCTATTTGCAGGGGTACTGGGAGTGTGTTTCCTGGCTTTTACTTCTGTGTCAAACTTGCAGCACTTGTGCTCGTACAACACGCACACCGACAGACAACCTGGGGCAGCTTTTCAGCTGGCTTTTAACCCATTTTTTATATATTCCAAGTGGGAAGGTTAATCCACAAAAATTCATCTGGGCATTACGCAGGAAATCCCTTGATCAGATTGCCATTCTGTCTGATTGTCTCTATTGGAGATGGCAATTAGTTTCTGGATGCTTTTAGAAGTACCTTTGACATACATCAAACATTTCTATTTTTTGAAGATTATGGAGCACAATCAGCATTAAACTGAACATGGGATCACAACTTTCAATCTGTACAGTTTTCACTCTGGTACCAGCTTTCCTGTGCAATGCAGCACATTTTGCGCTCAAGTACCTTGCTCAACGTGAGCTTGTTTGGGTCAACACTGATGCATAGTTGTCACCAGATGGGTGTTAATTCACTGATGGAACGTCCAGAATAAAAACTGAAAATGTCAAGAGGTTGACCACTGACTAAATCCTTAAAAATTCAATGCATAGGGCATTCAGGACTTTTATATACCCAACCCAATGTGATTTAATAGAGGACTGTACCCCTCCACTCAGTTACCAGTCACCAAGGAAATACTGAATGCTAACTGTGCAAAAATGGAAACTTTTGCCTTGTGATTTCCTGCCCCTTGCTCCTTTTCTGTATTAAGTGACAGACCAAAGACAGCAGCAAGGAAACCCCCCAAGACTGCACGGTTTCCCTGGGCACCCATCAGAGTTACAGTGGCAGTTTTGTTGAACCCCTGATGAAATTAAGTGCCTAGGTGTGAAACGGAAACATAAAAGCATTCTGAATTGTCCATTGGCTCCCTGCATATTATCACCCTGCCCTTTTCCCAAATGCAGATAAAGTGTCCAACATGCAATGGGCAGCTAACAGCCCTTGATAGCTTGCTGGGAATTAAAAATGTGACATGGGTCCCCCTGCATATTATGAAATAGCCCCACAATAAATCGGTAAGTTGTGCAAATGAGCTGACTTTTCTTTGCAGGTGAATCAAGCTCACAATATAAAGTTGCCAACTCTCCAGGATTAGCCTGGAGTCTTGCAGAAATAAAGATCAATCTCCAGGACACTGCTGTGTGCAACGCTGGAGAAAAATCTTCAGGACGCTGAAGATTGTGGGTGGAATTTTCCGCCAGTTGGATTTTCCGCTTCTGCCGAAGTCAATGGATTTTTGAATGGCTTGCCGCATTTCCCAGACCCACCCCCTCCATGACAGGACCATACTGTGTTTTGGTCATTGAGATAGTGGTGCAGTGGTAACATCACTGGACTGGTAATCCAACGAGCCAGGCTAATGGCCTGGGGGTCACAAATTTAAATCCCATGACAGATGGTGGGATTTAACTTCAAATAATAAAAAGTGTGGAATTGAAACCACAATTGATTGTGGTTAAATATCCATATGGTTCACTAATGGCCTGTAATCCATACCTGGTCTGGCCTATATTTAACTCCAGACCCACAACAATGGGGTTTACTCTAAACTGTCCTCTGAAATGGATTTTCTTTATAAATCCCAAGGAGAGAGGTCTTGTGGGAAGGAGAAAAGAGGACAATAGGAATATGTATGCTTGTATGTCCAAGGCCCATGTAGCAGAGCCTCGTGTCCAGTTGTTTTGGACCACCTTGCCTCTGGACCAAGGCCTTGCTCCATCAAGCCCATCTGGTAGCTGGTGTGCAACGGCCACATCATGTTAAAAGAACTCACACATAGACATTTCCACCCCTTTAAAATAAGTTTGGGTCCTGGAGCATCAGGATCCTCATGGACAACCCCAATAGCAGCAGACCCGAACAACATACTGCTATTGTTGTCCCGGAGCTCAGGCATTTCGACATTGACATTGCTACTCTAAGAGACCCAGTGGCCAGGTGAAGGCTAGTTCAAGAAACAAGGTGTCAGTTAGACCTTTATTTGGAAAAATAAACCAAAGATCGCTACCTCCATGAGGTTGACTTATCCATTAAAAATAAACTAGTTGGATGTCACGGAGTGTTCTTTAGGTCCCCAAACAGTCCAAGAGAAAAAGAAGAGCAGTTATGTATTTCAGGGAAGTGTAAAAGTAATAGGGTAGCGATAGTGGGGGATTTCAACTTCTCCAACATTAACTGGGATACTCATAGTGTGAAAGGCTTAGAAGGAGCTGACTTCGTAAAATGCATCCAGGAGAACATTTTAAGCCAGTGCATAGATGGACCTACAAAAAAGGTCCTGGACTCAATTTATCGGTAACCAAGCTGAGCAGGTGATTTAAGTATCAGTGGGGGAACATTTTGCAGACAGTGATCTTAGCTCCATTGGATTCAAGATTGTTATGGAAAGGGACAACGATAGGCCTGAGATCAAAGTTCTAAACTGAGGGAAGGCCAATTTTAATAAGATCAGATTGGATTTGGCCAGGCTGGACTGGGAGTGGACACTTTTAGGAAATTCTGTGACAGAACAGTGGGATGCACTCAAGAAGGAAATAGGGAGAGTGCAGGGCCAACATGTTCCAATAAAGAAAAAGGATGGGACCAACAAATCCCGTGAATCCTGGATACGGAGGGATATAGGTCAATGGATAAGGAGAGAAAGGAAGGCTTATGGCAGATATTGAGGGCTCAAAACAACAGAAGCCCTCAAGGAGTATAGAATGTGCAAGAGGGAACTTAAAAAGGAAATTAGGAGAGCAAAAAAGCGACATGAAAGGATACCGGCAGGTAAAATAAAGGAAAATTCTAAGTTGTTTTACAAGTACATTAAGGGTAAAGGGATAATTAGCGAAAGAGTAGCGGCCATTAAGGACCGCAGTGGTAATTTGTGCCTGGAGCTGGAGGATGTAGGTAGGGTTCTAAATGAATACTTTGTGTCAATGTTCACTCGTGAGACAGTGTGGGTATAAAAATCAAGGAGAAGGACTGTAATAAAATTAAAGAGATTAACATTGACAGAGAGGAGGTTCTGAGTGGTCTGGCAGGCTTAAAGGTAGACAAATCTCCAGGGCCAGATGAAATGTATCCCAGGCTGCTGAGTGAAGCAAGGGAGAAATAGCAGGGGTGCTGGCAATAATTTTCAATTCCTCTTTGGCCACAGGCGAGGTGCTGGAGGATTGGAGGATAGCCAATGTGGTACCATTATTCAAGAAGGGTGGAAGAGATGAACCAGGAAACTACGGGTTAGTCGGTCTAACCTCAGTGGTGGGGGAACTTTTGGAAGGAATTCTGAAAATCAGAATTAATCCACATTTGGAGAGACAGGGATTAATCACGAACAGGTTTTGTTAAAGGGAGGTCATATCTGATCACCTTGATTGAGTTTTCAAAGAGGTGGTCAGGTATGTAGATGAGGGAATGCATTTGATCTGGTCTCCATTGGACCTCAGCAAGGCTTTTTATAAGGTCCCACATGAGAGACTGGTAGCGAAGGTAAGAGCCCATGGGATTCAAGGAAATTTGGCAAATTGGATCTAAAATTGGCTGAGTGACAGGAAGCAGAGGGCGAGGGTCGAGGGTGTGTTTCTGACTGGAAGCCTGTGTCCAGCATGGTTCTACAGGGATCAGTATTGGGGCCCTTGCTGTTTGTGTTTTATATAAGTTATTTAGATATGAATATAGGAGGATTGATCAGTAAGTTTGCAGATGATATGAAAATTGGTGGTGTGGTAAATAGTGAGGAGGGTAGCCTTTGACTACAGGTGGATATAGTCGGAATGGTCAGATAAGCTGATCAGTGGCAAATGGAATTCAATTTGGATAAGTGCGAGGTAATACACTTGGGCAGGACAAACAAGGCAAGGGAATACAGGATAAGCGGCAGGACCCAGGGAAGCACCAAAGATCATAGGGATCTTGGTGTGCATGTACACTGGTCCCTTGCAGAGCAGGCGGATACAGTGGTTAAGAAGAGAAATGGTATACTTGCCTTTATTAGCCGAGGCATAGAGTTTAAGAGCAGGGAGGTTATGCTAGAACTATATAAAACGTTGGTTAGGCCGCAGCTCGAGTATAATGTGCAGTTCTGGAATCCACATTACAGGAGGGATGTGAGAGCACTGGAAAGGGTGCAGAGGAGGGTTACCAGGATGTTGCATGGGCTGGAGAGTGTTAGTTATGAAGAGAGATTGGATAGACTTGGATTGCTTTCCTTGGAGCAGAGGAGACTGAGGGACGACGTGATGTATAAAACTATGAGAGGCATAAATAGAGTAGACAGGAACAAAGATTTCCCCTTGGTGGAGGGGTCAATGACCAGGGGGCATAGATTTAAGGTAAGGGGCAGAAGATTTAGAACAGACGTGAGGAAAAACCAGAGGGTGGTGGGAGTTTGGAATTCGCCATCTGAAAGGCATAGACGCTCATAATATTTTAGAAGTAAAGGGCGGCATGTGGCATAGTGGTTAGCACTGGGACTGCAGCACTGAGGACGCGGGTTTGAATCCTGGCCCTGGGTCACTGTCCGTGTGGAGTTTGCACATTCGCCCCATGTCTGCGTGGGTTTCAGCCCCACAACCCAAAATCCAGGAGGTTAGGTGGATTGGCCACACTAAAATTGCCCCTTAATTGGAAAAAATAATAATTTGGTACTCTAAATTTATATTAATAAAAATAAATAAAATAAAATTTAAGAAGTATTTAGATGTGCACTTGCGATCCCTGGGCATACAAGGCTCTGGGCTAAGTACTGGACAATGGGATTAGAATGGTTAGGTGGTTGTTTTTGACCGGCGCAGAAGCAATAGTCTGAAGGACCTTTTCTGTGCTGTATGTTTCTACAACCCTTTGACTCCCCTTGTGAGATAAAGAAATGGCTCATGACAAATTAGCTCACCGTAGCCCAGAATCAGTATACTATATTCTTCAGGGCATATGACCCAACACTGGAAGCTCCGATGAGTCCAAAGAGAAATTTGACTCCAGCCTCGAACAATCCTTGGCCCGAGTCCCAATGGGCAACAAGCTGATCTCCTTGGTGACTTCAATATCAGAATTGGAAAGGACACAGACCTCTGGGGATGTATAATTGGCAGAAAGTGGGGCAGGGAAATCCAACACCAATGGTACCCTGCTCCTAACAAAACGCCTAGACCAATGTTTTTCAAACCTTTTTGCCCAGGACTGTTTTTACCAACTGGCCGTTCTTCAGGACCCAAGCCGGCCGGCCTTCCCAACCCACGCCGCCCAAACTTTGCGACCCACTATTTTCACTTACCTTTAATGTGACAGGTGAGTCTGCCTGATCCTCACGATCTCACTTGCTTTGTTATTCAATGTTACATTTCTGAAAATGACTTCAGCTGATAATTTAAGATCTCACTGCGTCCGTTGAAAAAAATCAAGAGGTCTTCAAATGCCTTTGAAGTTGAGGGTTTTGAACTTTCATTTGCCAATGCTTTCCTGCATATAAAACACATGGGGCTGGATTCTCCATCCGCAGGATCGTCCGTTTTGCTGGTAGCACACTCACGCTCACGGATTTCCCCTTGGCGTGAGGTGCCCATAATGGGAAACCCCATTAGCAGGTTGGCGAAACGGATGATCCCGCTGCCACCGAGGGCGTGGTGCATCAGAAAATGATTATGGTGGGACGGAGAATCCCACCCATGGGCTTTGCATCCTGATTTGCTGTGGCAGAATCAATAAATCCACACCTCAAGAAGCATCTTTATGCTGCTCTGTTCCTATTTTCAGCTTCTTCTTCATGGGTTGTTCACTACAGGCCCTGGAGTTCACACCAGCACTGCTGGCAGCTGTAAAATGGAGGAATCGCTCTCATACCCAGAACACGTGACATCAGTGGACGGAACACTCTCTCTCCCGCCGCTCCAGGCAGGACGCCTCCAGCGATTTGGAAAACAATCTGCTCCTGGGTCAGTGCGCTGGCACCAAGAGGACGCATTCTGCCCCATTGGACTCTGGGCCTGCGCACTGCTGAGGGGGCACACATGCGGAACAGCTGGCATTCTGAAAGCTGGTCATGGCTGGCATTTTTAAAAGCTGATCGCGCCATTGGGCACTACCTCTTGTGATTGGGAACGTTGCGACTCATGGCCCCGCAATCGGGAACACTGCAACGCATGGCCCCGCGATCGGGAATGCCACAATGCATGGCCCCACAACCCTCCTGGCACCCACAGGTGAATCACTCGTGGGTCGCGACCCTGGGTTTAATATTGACTGGCATCGAACACAATCTTGTCAACACCTTGTTCCATCAGAGAGACAAATACAAGCCCTCATGGCAACACCCTCTCTCCAAGCACTGGCAGCTGCTCGACTGTGTCATTGTCCGAGTGAGGGACCACAAGGGCATGTATCTTCCGCGTTATGACAGGATCTGGTGGCTGCTCGATGGGCTACTGTTTAATCACTCTGTGATTAACATCAATGTAGCCCCAAAACCGGAACAGCAACAATGCCACAGAAAAATCAACACTGAGTCACTCAACGACTCTGATAAGAGGGCCCTCTTCAGCCAGTGCCACATTGCCAACCTGACAACTCCCAGTGACCCAGACACGCAGAGTGTCCACAGCACCTGGTCTGTCCTCAAGGCCTCCATAATCAGGACTTGCAAAGGGACGCTTGCTTACGCAACCATGAAACACCAATACTGGTTCGATGAGAACAACCAGAAGGCCCAGGAGCTGATAAGCCTCAAGCGCCAGGCCCTTCAGAAACTGAAACGTCAACCTAACTCGAGAATAAGAAAGCAGCTGTACAGAGGGCTGAAGGCTGAGATCCATGACCTAAGGAACAGATGGTGGGTAGAGAATGCACAGGAAATCCAGCAGTTAGCCAACAGCCATCATTCAAGAGGTTTCTTTAGCGCTGTCAAGGCCACATATGGCCCAAACATCCCAAGCCCCACCTCATGGAGAGGTGCTCATCAAGCACTCAGTGCCCACTGGAAGGAGCACTTCGAAGACCTCCTTAGCACAGATTCTGTCTTAAATGCAAGTGTCCTTGACTCCATCCTACCACCATCTCAGCACAGCCCAACCCAGTAGGAAAGGCCACCCGGCAGCTAAAAAAAGACAAGGCATCAGGAACAGATGGAATTCCTGCCAAAGCACTAAAGCATCGTGAAGAAGCACTATTGGCACAAATACATGACCTCATTTCTCTTACCTAGAAGGAGGAGAACATGCCAGGAGGTTTCAGAGATGCCGTAATCGTGGCCTTCTTTTAGGTAGGTGACATGTCTGACCACAGTAAATACTGAGGAATTTCCTGGCTATCGGCCACAGGGAAGGTCATTGAAAGAGTCAACCTTAATTGCCTTTTCCATGTGGCTGAAGAGCACCTCCTAGAGTCACAGATTCCACCGACTATGGGACACAACGGATCTTCTTTGTACTGCAATTACAAGAGAAATACAGGAAACAGCATCAATCCTTGAACATAACCTTCTTTGACCTCTCAAAGGCCTTTGACATTTTAACCATGAGCGATTATGGAGGGTCCTGCTCTGTTTTGGCTGCCCCAAAAGTTTGTCACAATCCTCCGCCTGCTCCATGATGACATTCAAGCTGCGACCCTGACCAACGGATCCACCACATATTCGGACGGGGGTCAAGCAAGGTTGTGTCATTGCACCAAAGCTCTTCTTGATTTTCCTTGCTGCAATGCCGTTCCCCGCTGGCGTGGAGAACAAACAGGAATCTGTTTAAACTCTGCCACCTGCAGGCCAGTTCCAAGATTGCCCTATCCTCCATCACTGAACCACATTGTTAGACGATGCTCGCATCTGCCCACACTCTGAGGCCATTGTCAACCAAGGCCTACAAGAGCATGGGCCTTACTCTAAACATCCATAAGACAAAGGTCCTCTTCCAACCCAGGAATACCTTTAATCATAGTCAGCAATGCTACTCATCTCAACACAGACAGAAATAGCACCTGCGTCAGTGTGTTCCACACCTCGCATTATGATGCCTTAGGAACTTTCTTTGTGCCTCAGACGTGCCCTGGTATTTGCTAAGGATTTGCTGTCGTGAACAACAGGTCAAAGCTTCTGATTGTAATCAAGCATAGATACTCATGTGATGTTGGTAAAGGATATAAATGAACAACGAACAAGATCTCAGTAATAACCATGACAGAATTCAGCTGAACTAGAGGAGTTCCAACAGGTTTGGCTATCTACCGGAGTTGGTTTTCATTCTTTGATCTAGGTTTTGCCATTAATTTGAAACAGCGATGACTAATGACTCAAGAAAAATGACAGCTCTGTTCTTGATGTCTGAAAGTTAAATCTGTATTTTCTTTTTATTATTGCTCCAGTACATCTCATGGGAGAAACATGACCAAGGTAGTTCAGGACTTCCTATATGCTCAAACCGTGCAGTCTCCGATTGAGCTCTTCTCCGACTGGTTGCATGTAGGTCATGTGGATGAGTTCTTGACCTTTGTTCCAGCCCCTGACAGAAAGGTAACCAATTAATTCTACTACGTGAGCTGAGCTGCATCAGTCTGCTGTGTACTTATTTTGTGGCTTGTGGTATATTCTGATTTCTTTGTAATTAGAGATATTGAAGGCAAATGTCTGTGAGTGCAGGTGGGAAGGGGTTTGTAGGAAGGAGTTCCGTTGATGCAGCTTTGGTTCAAGATCTGTGGAAACGGTGTAAACAGAATTTGCATGATTTCCCCAAGATTTTCACAACTCTTGATGGTCATGGTGGACAATTCAGAGAAACCTTATGGCAAAGCAACCCTACTGATATTAACAATTTCCTGCAGGAAATGTGTAAACAAATAAAAACTGACACTAAATACAGCAACCTGTTCTCTAGTTTCTAAGGCCAGCAGGGAAATCCCTCATTCTCAAATGTAGGCAGGCCAAGCATGATCTACATATTGCAATGTTATACCTGAGAGCAACCACCTTTAAGTGCAACTATTCCATTAATGGCAGAGCTTATGTTTAGCAGACCAGTGCGTATCAATTTACCTACTCTCACCTTTTCTACACGCATGCCGGTGGTCCTGCCAGCAGCACACCCCCTGCCACGGGTTTCCCAGCAGCGTGGGGTGGCTTCAATGGGAATTCCCATTGTTGACGGTGGGACCAGCGAATCCCGTGGCCAGCAAATGGCACACCGCCTCCCGCCACCAAGAAGCATGTGGCTGGGAGGCCTTAGAATCCCATCCGATAGTTTGATGCAGTTTTAGTTTCAGTTTTGCTTTCCAGCAGAGCACATACACGGACAACTCTAATGCTGCTGTAACTATTTACAATACATGTTCATGTTTAGTTACCTTTACATAACTATATAGAACTGGTGAATCTATGAGTAGCTAAAGTGTAGAGGTAATCTGCTGGTACATCCAGTTCTTGTAATGGTAACCTTGCCTGGGGGTCTCTTTAACTGCGATGTTGTGGAGATGCCGGCGTTAGACTGGGGTGAGCACAGTAAGAAGTCTTACAACACCAGGTTAAAGTCCAACAGGTTTGTTTCTTTAACTGCGCACAGTGATCTGTGGGACTGTCATTCTTGAATGTTTTCCAGGTTGTATTTGAAATCTAGTCTTCAATGCAATAGGATTGTATGGCGATTGAGGATCTGGAATTGATCTGATTGGCCTTGGTTGGACATTACCATTGTGTCTTTTCATGTAATGACTTCATTAGGACCTTGGTTCTGAGCACATTTGCGGTATGTGGCACCTCGACTGGCTGCCACATACCTTCTGTGGAATCTTGGATGCAAACTCGTCCCAACTACCAAACCTGGCAATTCTGTACCTGCACATTGGTCATCCTCTCTTTGAGTTTTAAATAGTTTCTGAGAGTGTAGTACGAATAAGAGTAGTTAAATTGGTACACACTGGTCTACCAGCAACCCTGTTGGCGTGCAATAGTTGCACTTAAACGTGTTACTCTCGGATGTAACATTGCAAAGTGTAGATCTTGCTTGGTCCATCTGTCAGTGCACAAATCATTTGTTCAGCTGGGCTATTAGGGTAATGAGAAGAAGAGGCAGTGCAATTGATATTCCACTTCTCACACATATCCTAAATTGGCTTGCCAATACATTGCAGATGTTGTCTGTACCTATCTCTCTAAGCACACCAAATAAACTGAAAATAGCAGTGTGTGTGACAGTTATGCTTGATGTATTGTGCACTTGTTGAATAAAGGGGTATTTGGTCGTCAACAATGATGATGAAATCAGTGCCGTGGACATGAATGAGGTCAGATGAGATTTTGGACCAAGCATAATAGGAACTATGTTGAATAATATCAGGTCGTGAAAATACTGGCATGGTGACCCGCTTTCCCTGCAAAATGACTCCTGGGAAATGCTTGGTTTGATTTTATATGGCCAAAATTCTCTCAAGTGTTTGTGGACATCCTGAAGTGAATCTGGTAATCCTTTAATTATGGTTTTCCACAGTTTCTGTAGTGTAGAAAATGTTACCATATTTTCTTGTAGCTGCTGGCATTTGCATTGTGCAAAATGTACCAGATCAATTCATGGACTTGAATTCTCCTGCAATAAAACATTACAGTTTCTTGAAACTACCAAGTTTGCGAAAACATTCTAGATATTTCAATGTTAGTCATGAACTGAAGTGATAGGAGTAATTCTTGAGATTTATCTGCCATATGAGGTCTGACTGATTCCATGGATTATCACTAGTCTGAGGTCACGGCATGCCGGTAAATCAGTGATTACCAATACTTTAGCATCCCTGAAGCAGAATACCTGTGACACCCAGGAGGACTGATTGAACTTGCACTCCAGGGCTATGGAACCCTCGTGTGGAATAAGTGAGCTGTATGCCAAACGTTGCACCATAGCAGGTTGTTCTATGACCTTTCATGCCTATGGATAAGGTTCTTTTGACAGCACCTTCTAAACCTGTGACCTCTACTGTCTAGAACAGTCTGGGCAGCATATTCATGGGAAGACTACCACCTGCAAATTCTCCTAAGCCACACACTATCCTGATTTGGACTTGTATCATCATTCCTTCACTGTCATGGGTCAAATGCTGGAAATTCGCTCCTAACAGCTCTGTGAGAATGCCTACACCCCATGGACTCCAGCGGTTCAAGAAGGCAGCTGACCATCTGTCTCATGGGCTATTATGTATGGACAAAAATTGCTGATATCCTGGGTGTAAAGATAAGAGCCTATGGGCAAGATTCTATGGCTGCGCTGCGCTCGAGAGAGAGAGAGAGAGAATAACGTGGTGAATCCTGGGAGAGCCATCTCACGGGCTTCCTGGCAGCCTCCACACCTCACGGGAATCACCCAAGACCCCCGAGGCATCGGATTTGGAACTCGGCCCAAAAGGGGCATGACCAAACAGTGCTCCCAGAAGTAGATCTTAAACCTACTTAAAACCTACTCACCCGGGATACACTGTCCTCTCTCGATTCTCCAGCCTCCCTCGGGAGGCTGCAGCTGGGCGCCGATCAGTGCTGGTCCACAAGAACGTGGACCAGGCGAAATGGCAGCCGTGGGTCTCCCAGGTTATCTGGGTGGTGAGGAATCGTTCATGGTGCAATCCCCCTGGAATGTGGGAACCTTGGCACTGCCTAGCTGGCACCTTGGCACTGCCACCCTAACACTGCCAAGGTGCCCGGGTGGCACTTCCAAGCTGGCCGGAGCACTGCCTGGGTGGCAGTGCAAGGATGCCCAGGTGCCAGGGTGGTACCGCCAAGGGTCAGTGCCTGAGGGGGCCATGCCCATGAAAGGAGGGGGGGGGGGTTTGAAGGGTTGTGTGCAGGGCTGGTAGGTAGGGGCCTCGGGGAGGTTGGGGGTGATGGTGGGGATCTTGGAAGGGAGGGGTGCTGTAAGATGACTTGGGGGGAGCCTGACTAGGGGGCCCCCCAGGGACGCCATAGCAGGGTGGCCTGACTTGGGGGGTATAGAGTAATGCCCGCGAGCTCGCTTAAGATCTGGGAACCCTTTCGGCGGCCCAATCTCGGAGTTCAGCTCCCTAGTGTTAAAAGGAAAGTGTGGGCTAAACCGGTGAGAAACTCCCCAGAGTCCATAAAAGTGATTAAGTGTCATTGAATAGTAGTGGGGAAGTTGCTGGCAGAGCCGTCAGGAAACTCCCTGAAAAACACGCCACAAATGAACTTGGAAACGTTTGGGGAGAACCGTTCCCTTTGTTTCAGGTGGTTGTTTCGAGCACACCTTCCGTTAAGGCTTTCAGTTCGAGATTTCTGTTGCCTGTCTGTAATGGTTTTCGCTGTAGATTGATTCAGGTCTCCGCAGTTTTTGAAATGCAGCGGCTATCCAGCTTTTCTGGAGAAAACACAAGGGGGAGAGAGGGAGGAGGTCCTTGACTCTCGGCGCCCAACTCTGCTTTCCTTAGGTCTCTGGAAATCATCCCACACAGGCAGGATCTGTTATAACCTGCCTACTTACTATTGGCTGGGGACTAATGACTATCCCACAATCCTGTGGGAGTATGAGCTTCCCCAATGAGGGGTGCGGAGAAACCACTAGTAAACCCCTAGTATAAATAAAGCTGGCCAGTTCAGGAACCAGCAGGAAGGAGTATGTAGCAAGGGAAGTTACTGCTACTGTTATGTATAAATGTTATAGTCAATAAATGTTATTACTTTGTATCCTTAAAACTCGTGCTGGATTCTTCGTGGCCCTTACAAAAGGATCCAATCACTACCTGTTACCAGGCAGAATATGACCTTTTGGCCAATTCATTGGCCACCAGCCAACAAATTGAACCATGTCCCAACTCAGCTTTCGGGTGCCACAAAATCCGAGTGTTGCTTGAAAACTAGTACCATATATTATGTTGCAACTTTTTGAATTCTTCATTCTCTCTGCTGCTTACTTAAAGATACATTGTCCATTAAGCATCCATGGATCATAATGATAATGGGAAAAAAATAAAGGAAGGGGGAATAAGGGAATCAACAGGAAGGACCCTTGTAGTACGTCAGTCAGGATGTTCTGCTGAGAGCAGGTCAGTGTTCAAACTAACATTTGGCTTGTGTTCCTTCAGGGTTTCCGACTTCTCCTGGTCAGTCCTGATGCCTGCTGCAAATTATTCATGAAGATCCAGCAAGAAGGTCACGGTGAAGCAATGTTGTTTGAAAGTGAGTTTCTGATCAGTTGTAACATTTCAACAGTAGCCATGTGCAACCCAATTCCTCCCTTTCCCTGAGCTTGTAGTGTCCTGTTCTCCATCAGGCAAAGGCATCTTTTCATATGTTCGTAATAAAAATGTCACATCTGGCATGCACTTGATGGATTGAATGGCCTCTTTCTGTGCTCTAATGACTTCATGATTATGATAGAAATAGCAAACCTTAGTAGCTATTTCTATACAAACTCATGTGAAGTTGACAAAGAGATTTCCCAAAAGTAAGAGAGACACAAGGGTCGCACGGTAGCACAGTGGTTAACACAGTTGCTTCACAGTTCTAGGGTCCCAGGTTCGATTCCTGGCTTGGGTCACTGTCTGTGTGCAGTCTGCACATTCTCCCCGTGCCTGCGTGGGTTTCCTCCGGGTGCTCCGGTTTCCTCCCACAATCCAAAGTTGTGCAGGTTAGGTGGATTGGCCATCTAAATTGCTGTTATGTTAGGTGGGGTTTCGGGGATAGGGTGGAGGTGTGGCCTTATGTAGGGTGCTCTTTCCAAAAGCCGGTGCAGACTCGAGAAGGCGAATGGCCCCCTTCTGCACTGTAAATTCTATGATGGGTTTGCCGATTCGATCGTTTGGACATTCCTGATATTAATCAGGTATACTTAATGCAGAATAGAGGCCAGATGCTTTTCCATTGATGCTACTTCCCAGGCATCTTTCATGAACCAGACGTGCTAAGGTGTTCCTCCACTAAGATTACTTTTTGAAAAAAATATATTTTATTCAAGTTTTTTTGGCCAAACATAACAATACGTAGTGTTTCTTTTACACAACAATAAAGCAATATAAATAACCGTGGAAAGTTTTAAACAAATAAATAAGTAATATATAAACAAAAAACAAAACTAAATGGCAACTGCCTTGTCCAAAATAAATACTCTCCAAAAATACAATCCAACAATCCAATATACAATTACATATACCAAATACCTATACATATACAATAACATCTCTGAGAGTCCGTCTGATTCCTCCCCCCCCCCCCCCTTCCCCCTGGGTTGCTGCTGTTATCTACTTCTTTTCCATTCCCTCTATCTTTCTGTGAGGTAGTCGACGAACGGTTGCCACCGCCTGGTGAACCCCTGAGCCGAACCCCTTAACACAAACTTAATCCGTTCTAACTTTATGAACCCTGCCATATCGTTTATCCAGGTCTCCACCCCCGGGGGTTTGGCTTCCTTCCACATTAACAATATCCTGCGCCGGACTACAAGAGACGCAAAGGCCAACACATCAGCCTCTCTCGCCTCCTGCACTCCCGGCTCTTCTGCAACCCCAAATATAGCCAACCCCCAGCTTGGTTCGACCCGGACCCCCACCACTTTCGTAAGCACCTTTGCCACCCCCACCCAGAACCCCTGTAGTGCCGGGCATGACCAGAACATGTGGGTGTGATTTGCTGGGCCTCTCGAGCATCTCGCACACCTATCCACTACCCCAAAAAATTTACTAAGCCGTGCTCCAGTCATATGCACCCTGTGTAGCACCTTAAATTGTATCAGGCTTAGCCTGGCACACGAGGACGATGAGTTTACCCTACGTAGGGCATCAGCCCACAGTCCCTCCTCAATCTCCTCCCCCAGTTCTTCTTCCCATTTCCCTTTCAGCTCATCTACCATGATCTCCCCCTCGTCCCTCATCTCCCTGTATATGTCCGACACCTTACCGTCCCCCACCCATGTCTCTGAGATCACTCTATCCTGCACTTTCTGCGTCGGGAGCTGCGGGAATTCCCTCACCTGTTGCCTCGCAAAAGCCCTCAATTGCATATACCGAAATGCATTCCCTTGGGGCAACCCATATTTCTCCGTCAGCGCTCCCAGACTCGCAAACGTCCCATCTACAAATAGATCTCTTAATTGTACTACCCCAGCTCTTTGCCATGCTCCAAATCCCCCATCCATTCTCCCCGGAACAAACCTATGATTGTTTCTTATCGGGGACTGCACCGAAGCTCCCGTCCCTCCCCTATGCCGTCTCCACTGCCCCCAAATTTTCAATGTAGCCACCACCACCGGGCTTGTGGTGTATTTCTTTGGTGATAACGGCAACGGCGCCGTCACCATTGCTTGCAGGCTGGTCCCCCTGCAGGGCGCCCTCTCCAATCTTTTCCACGCCGCTCCCTCCCCTTCTCCCATCCACTTACACACCATTGAAACATTGGCGGCCCAGTAGTACTCACTTAGGCTCGGTAGTGCCAGCCCCCCCCCTGTCCCTACTACGCTGCAAGAATCCCCGCCACACTCTCGGGGTCTTCCCAGCCCACACAAAACTCATAATGCTCTTCTCAATTCTTTTGAAAAAAGCCTTCGTGATCACCACCGGGAGGCACTGGAACACAAAAAGGAATCTCGGGAGGACCACCATTTTAACCGCCTGCACCCTACCTGCCAATGACAGGGACACCATGTCCCATCTCTTGAAATCCTCGTCCATCTGTTCCACCAACCGTGTTAAATTAAGCCTATGTAATGTACCCCAATTCTTGGCTATCTGGATCCCCAGGTACCGGAAGTCCCTTGTTACCTTCCTCAACGGTAAATCCTCTATCTCTCTGCTCTGTTCCCCCGGATGCACCACAAATAGCTCACTTTTCCCCATGTTCAGTTTATACCCTGAAAAATACCCAAACTCCCCAAGTATCCGCATTATCTCTGGCATCCCCTCCGCCGGGTCCGCCACATATAGCAACAAATCATCCGCATACAGAGATACCCGGTGTTCTTCTCCCCCCCCTAAGTACTCCCCTCCACTTCCTGGAACCCCTCAGTGCCATGGCCAGGGGTTCAATCGCCAATGCAAACAATAACGGGGATAGAGGACATCCCTGCCTCGTCCCTCTATGGAGCCGAAAATTGTCAGACCCCCGTCCATTCGTGACCACGCTCGCCATCGGGGCCCTTTACAGCAACTGTACCCACCTGATATACCCGTCCCCAAAGCCAAATCTCCTCAACACCTCCCACAAATAATCCCTCTCCACTCTATCAAATGCTTTCTCGGCATCCATCGCCACCACTATCTCCGCTTCCCCCTCTGGTGGGGGCATCATCATTACCCCTAGCAGCCTCCGTATATTTGTATTTAGCTGTCTCCCCTTCACAAACCCAGTTTGGTCCTCATGGACCACCCCCGGGACACAATCCTCTATCCTCGTTGCCATTACCTTGGCCAGAATCTTAGCATCCACATTCAGGAGGGAAATGGGCCTGTATGACCCGCATTGCAGCGGGTCTTTTTCCTTCTTTAGGAGGAGCGATATCGTTGCTTCTGACATAGTCGGGGGCAGCTGCCCCCTTTCCCTCGCCTCATTAAAGGTTCTCATCAGTAGCGGGGCCAGCAAGTCCATATATTTCTTATAGAATTCAACTGGGAATCCGTCTGGACCCGGGGCCTTCCCCGTCTGCATGCTTCCAATCCCTTTCACTACTTCCTCCGTCTCAATCTGTGCTCCCAGCCCCACTCTCTCCTGTTCCTCCACCTTCGGAACTTCCAGCTGATCCAGAAAGCACATCATTCTCTCCTTGCCGTCCGGGGGCTGCGCTTCATATAATCTTTCATAAAATGCCTTGAACACTCCATTCACTCTCTCCGCTCCCCGCTCCATCTCTCCCTCCTCATCTCTCACCCCCCCTATCTCCCTCGCTGCTCCCCTTTTCCTCAGTTAGTGGGCCAACAACCTACTCGCCTTCTCCCCATATTCGTACTGTACACCCTGTGCCTTCCTCCATTGTGCCTCTGCCTTACCCGTAGTCAACAAGTCAAATTCTACCTGTAGCCTTTGCCTTTCCCTGTATAGTCCCTCCTCCGGTGCCTCCGCGTATTGTCTGTCCACCCTCAGCAGTTCTTTCAGCAACCGCTCCCTTTCCCTACCCTCCTGCTTTCCTTTATGTGCCCTAATAGATATCAGCTCCCCTCTAACCACTGCCTTCAGCGCCCCCCAGACCATTCCCACCTGTACCTCCCCATTATCATTAATTTCCAAGTACCTTTCAATACACCCCCTCACCCTTAAACACCCCCCCTCATCTGCCAATAATCCCATGTCCATTCTCCAGGGTGGAAGCTGTTGTTTTTCTTCCCCTTCCCCTATCTCCAGGTCCACCCAGTGTGGAGCATGATCCGAGATGGCTATAGCCGTGTACTCCGTCCCCGTCACCTTTGGGATCAGTGCCCTTCCCAAAACAAAAAAATCTATTCGTGAAAATACTTTATGTACATAGGAGAAAAACGAAAACTCCTTACTCCTAGGTCTACTAAATCTCCAGGGATCTACTCCTCCCATCTGCACCATAAAATCCTTAAGTACCCTAGCTGCAGCCGGCCTCCTTCCGGTCCTGGACCTCGATCTGTCCAGCCCTGGGTCCAGCACCGTATTAAAGTCTCCACCCATTACCAACTTCCCCACTTCTAGGTCCGGGATTCGTCCTAACATCCGCCTCATAAAATTGGCATCATCCCAGTTCGGGGCATACACGTTCACTAATACCACCACCTCCCCTTGCAGTTTGCCACTCACCATCACGTATCTGCCCCCACTATCCGCCACTATAGTCTTTGCCTCAAACATTATCCGCTTCCCCACTAGTTTGGCCACCCCCCTGTTTTTTGCATCTAGCCCCGAATGAAACACCTGCCCCACCCATCCTTTGTGAAGTCTAACCTGGTCTGTCAGCTTCAGATGCATCTCCTGAAGCATAACCACATCTGCCTTAAGTTTCTTTAGGTGTGCGAGTACCCGTGCCCTCTTAATCAGCCCGTTCAGCCCTCTCACATTCCACGTGATCAACCGGGTTGGGGGGCTCTTTACCACCCCCCCCCCACCCCCTTGACGACTAGCCATTTCCTTTTTCAATCCAGCTCCTCACCCGGTTCCCACGTAGCTGTATCCCCCCCAGGCGGCGCCCCCCCCCCCGCCCCGACCCCCCCTTCCCATACCAGCTCCCCCTTCTCCCCAACAGCAGCAACCCAGTTAACCCCCCCCCCCCCCCGCTAGATCCCAAGCTAGCGTAATTGCACCCCCCATGTTGCTCCCAGAAGTCAGCAAACTCTGGCCGACCTCGGCTTCCCCCCGTGACCTCGGCTCACACTGTGCGAGACACCCTCCTTCTTGCTTCCCTGTTCCCGCCATGATTACCATAGCGCGGGAACAAAGACCGCGCTGCCCCTTTTGGCCCCGCCCCCAATGGCCGGCGCCCACAGCTCCTCATCCTCCCTCACCCCCTCCCTCATGACATGGGGAAGAGAGAGAAGCTACAGGGTCGCAGGTTTAACAATCTGGGAAGTCCTCTCTTCCCCCTTTTCCCCCCCTTCATCCCACAAATTCACCCCCCCACTTTTGTCCCAAACGTTCTTTTTCTGGCCCGCTCACTCCAGCTTCTCCTCGACAATAAATGTCCACGCCTCGTCTGCCGTTTCAAAATAGTGGTGTTTCCCTAGATGTGTGACCCACAGTCTTGCCGGTTGCAACATTCCGAATTTGACCTTCCTTTTATGCAACACCGCCTTGGCCCGATTAAAGCTTGCCCTCCTTCTCGCCACCTCCGCACTCCAATCTTGATACACGCGGATCACCGCATTCTCCCACCTACTGTTCCGAGTTTTCTTGGCCCATCTGAGGACCATCTCTCTCTCCTTGTATCAGAGAAATCTCACAACTATTGCTCGAGGAATTTCTCCAGCCCTCGGTCTTCGCGCCATAACTCGATAGGCTCCCTCCACCTCCAGCGGACCCGTCGGGGCCTCCGATCCCATTCACGAATGCAGCATCGTGCTCACATATGTCCCGACGTCTGCTCCTTCTGTACCTTCGGGAAGACCAAGAATCCTTAAGTTCTTCCTCCTCACATTGTTCTCCAGCACCTCCAGCCTTTCCACACATCTTTTGTGTTGTGCCTCGTGGATCTCCGTTTTCACCACCAGGCCCTGTATGTCGTCCTCATTCTCAGCAGCCTTTGCCTTCACGACCCGAAGCTCCTGTTCCTGGGTCTTTTGCTCCTCCTTTAGCCTCTCAATCGCTTGTAATATCGGGGCCAACAGCTCCTTCTTCATCTCCTTTTTGAGTTCATCTACGAAACGCCGCAGGAACTCTTGTTGGTCAGGACCCCATATTAAACTGCCTCCTTCCGACGCCATCTTGCTTTGTGCCTGCCTTCCTGGCCGCTGCTCTTGAGGATCCACCGCAATCCGGCTACTTTCCTCTCTTTTTTCCATCCGTGTCCAGGGGGGATTCCCTTCTGGATTACCGCACAGTGTTATTTGCCGTTATTTGGGCTCCTATTAAGAGCCCAAAAGTCCGTTCCACCGGGAGCTGCCGAAACGTGCGACTTAGCTGGTCATCGCCACACCCGGAAGTCCTCCACTAAGATTACTGATAAACAGAAATTGAAGACCATCGGCAGACGGCTACAAGGCACGTGGTCAGGAATGAGAGGCAGACAGCAAATCATTAATAGGTGGAATGGTTGGTCCCATAAACCTCATTGTAAAGTTAATGAGGAGATAATGGAGGAAACAGCTGAATAGGAAACCGTAATATTGTTTTTTGATCTCTCATCCAGACCTAAATACAACACCTATTAAAATTAATGAAATCCTAAACAATCAAGCACTACTCAGAGATAATTCTTACGTGCAGGTGAGTCATTATGATATAACAAATATAAATGTTTCCACGTGTGAAAATTGTTGCAGAACTATGTCAAATTCTCTCTGCCTTTTTCTCAGAAATGTGTTGATTGGAACCGAGATGTCCTAAAGAAGGAATTGGGATTGGATGAAGAAGATATTATTGATATCCCCGTGTTGTTTCGCATAAGAGACCATTTCCAAAGGGCAGTAGCATTATTTCCAGATATGGTAAGTAACAAGCGGTGGGTGGCTTGAACTCAGTATCTGTTTTCAGCTCTGGTGTATAAAGGTAGTCATTGGAATGAACGCCCAAATGCCCACCATTTGCTCAGCACCTCAGTAGGAATTGAGTCTTTCCTAGATGAATTGCAAACATAAAATACAACTTAATTTATCTGTCACCTAATTGTCAGAATAAGTATTTGTTTAATCTGCTTTCCCCTCCTCCGCTTTCAGATTTATTTTGTTAATTTTCCATTTGATCATCAAGTGCCTTTTCCCTCATCAACCTGTAATTTGTCTTCCGCTGTCGTCTCTCTTTTCCTGGTTACCTCCTGGTTCTATCTCATCTCTTCTTCTGTCTGTCTGTTCCTGGTTATATTATTTTTCTGTGTCGCTCTTCGTTGCCTCAAGACTTCATTCTCTTTATTATCTTTCCAACAGTTTGAAAGTGCTCATGAGCAAAAAGACTGATTGTCTCTGTGTCCCTTTAGGTGAATATGATAGTCCTCGGCAAATACCTGGGCATTCCAAAGCCGTTTGGGCCTCTGATAAATGGAAAATGCCCGTTGGAATCTGCGGTGCGCGCAGCACTGGAACCACTCGGCCTGGATTGTAACTTCATCGATGACTTTGATGCCTATCACCTGCAGCTTGGTGAAGTTCATTGTGGTTCCAATGTTCTTCGGAAGCCATTTGCTTTTAAGTGGTGGAATATGGAGATGTAATTAGCTCTTACAATTGCCATAAGTAACAAAACATTGCGTTCGGTTTTATTTTGCTTTCTTATGTAACTTGGCAACATGCAACCTGTCGCCAAAATATTAACACTTAACATTACCTGGACATTGGCATGCAAAGTATGCCACGCAACGTATGCCATACCTGCGCCTGATGTGCTATAGTGCGATGTCAAAATCTATGTTCAGTCAGTTTCTCTTAATAGTTAGTTGAATATTTGAGATAAATAAAGCCTGTGCTTTGAATACCTGTGGGTCTCTATTCAGATGTAGTTTTGCAAACGGAACTAATTTTCATTCAAGTAAAAACAGAAACTTGCATTAACATAGCACCTTTAGCCTCAGAGAACTTCCTTAAAATGCTTCTTAGGGGTATTAGGAAAATCATAATGGCACAGGTTGATGTTAGTTCCCTTGTGTTCATTAGATTTTTTTTTTAATGTATTTTATTACAAGCATGTTATCAAAACAGGTTGCAGCAAATAAACACCCCGGGAAACATAATTCCCAACAATCAACTATAGTCTGTACAGATTTTCCCCCTTATTCACTCCTCCCCTCCCTCCACCCCCCCTGTGACGAACAGCTCCTCAAACACGGTCACAAACATCCCCCACCTTTTCTCAAACCCCCCTTGCTCATACTTTACCTTCTCTAACCGCAGGAAGTCCTACAGGTCACCCAACCATGCTGCTACCCCCGGTGGCGATGCTGACCGTCACTCCAGCAAAATTCGTCGCCGTGCGAGAGGTGAAGGCCTTCCTCCTCTCCATGAGCTCCAGCTTCTCTGAAACCCTAAGTATCGCCACCAAAGGGTCTGGGTCCACCTCCTCCTCCACTACCCTGGCTAAAACCGCGAACACTCCCGCCCAGAATCTTCCCAATTTTTCACAACCCCAAAACATGTGCACGTGATTCGCTGGACTCCGCCCACACCTCTCTCACTCATCTGCTACCCCCTGAAAGAACCCACTCATTCTCGCCCGAGTCATATGCACCCTGCGCACCACCTTAAACTGTATCAGGCTCATCCTTGCACAAGAGGAGGTCCTGTTTACCCTACGCAGTGCCTCACTCCATACTCCCTAATTGATCTCCCCTGTCAACTCTGCTTCCCATTTCTCCTTGATCTTCACCACCTGATCACCTCCCTGCTCCCCCAGCCACTTGTATATATCTCCAATTATTCCCTCCCCTTCCACATCCGGAAGCAGCAATCGCTCCAGCGGGGTGTATCCTGGCAACATTGGGAACCCCCTCCAGACCTTTTGCGCAAAGTCCCTAACCTTCAGATACTTGAACTCACTCCCCCTCGGCAGCTCTACCCTCTCCCTTAGCTCCTCCAGACTGGCAAACCCTTCCTCCAGATACAAATCCCTCATCTTGGCCAGCCCCACTTCCCTCCACCTCCTGTATACACTATCCACCCCCACCGGCTCAAACCCATGATTCTCGCACAGTGGTGTTGTTGATTCCAAATTTCTTTATCCGTCAGTCTGGCCTCAATAAAAGTCGAGAGGGATTTGCAAGTATAACAAAAGTTATTTTATTCAGCTTGCAAGCTACCTAGTCCACAGTGATACAGATAACATGTTGCTTTCTGCAGCCCCGGGAACTAAGTGAATGTCCCAGACAAAGAGATCAATACTGATACATTCAAATGCATCAAGTTTCACATACTCGACACCCATAGGTCATCCTATGTCCCTCCTGACTTGTTTGATCTATTCTGATTGGCTCACTTCCAATCCCTTTCTCCGGCCCCTATCAATTCAGCATCACTCTCATAGACACACCTCTTCCTGCTTTTTCCATGCGGTCTAAAATCCTTTGTCTCTACTTGCCAGAATCAAAGTGGCTTATTTCTACATTACATTAACTAATATCTCTAAAGTAACTATTTTATATCACATTCGTCAGTGTTAGCGCCGACATCCCTTTAACCCTAAAATCCCTCCTCAACTGAAAAAATGCCTTTGGTAGAAAGATCGGGAGAGCCTGAAAGATAAACAAGAATCTTGGCAGAATATTCATTTTCACCACTTGGACACTCCCCGCCAATGTTAAGTGCAACGTTAAGTGCAGTGTATGCCACCTCCTAAGATCCTCCCTGGCCTCCTCCACCAACTTCGTTAAATTCCACTTATGGAGTCCCGTCCATTCCCTCGCTATCTGAATCTCCAAACACCTTAACCTGTCCCTTGCTACCGTAAATAGCATCCCTCTTAAATTAGCCCGCTGTGCCAGCTCATTCACTGGAAATACCTTGCTTTTCCCTACATTGTTTGTACCCCGAGAACTCTCCAAACCTCCCAGCCGGCCTATAATCCTTTCCATACTCACCAGCGGAACCAAAACATACAGCACGAGGTCATCGGCATATAGCGACACCCGATGCTTCCTCTATCCCCATATAATCCCCTGCCACTCCACCGACTTCCTGAGAGCTGACAGCAGGCATCCCTGCCTCGTACCCCTGCGTAAGTCAAAGCTTCATGAGCTCATATCATTTGTCCTCGCCCTTGGTGCCACATCCAGCAACTGCACCCATACCACAAATCTTGGCCCAAACTCAAACCTTCCCAAAACCTCGAACAAGTACCACCACTCCACCCGATCAAATGCCTTCTCCGCGACCATGGACACCACCACCTCCGGTATCAGAGCCCCTGACGGATTCATCACCACATTCAACAGCTGTCTTATATTACTCGAGAGCAGCCTGCCCTTCACGAAGCCCGTTTGATCTTCTGCAACCACCCCCAGGACACAATCATCCATCCTCCCCGCCAATAACGTAGCCAATACTTTCACATCGGTGTTCAATAGTGATATGGATCTATACGACCCACATTCCACCGGATCCTTCCCTTTTTGGGGGATTAGTGTGATTAAAGCCTGCACCAGACTCCTAAACGACCCTCTTATGGACTGACCTCATTAACACTACACCCCTGAATGCTTCAGCCGATGCCGGTGTTTATGTAGTTACATTATGCACCTTGTGTTGCCCTTTTATGTATTTTCTTTTCTTTTCTTTTCATGGACTTAATGATCTGTTGAGCTGCTCGTGGAAAAATACTTTTCACTGTACCTCAGTACACGTGACAATAAACAAATCCAATCAAATCCAATCCATTCTTCATTAAACGTCCCCAACAGATGTGGTGCCAGATTTGTCGTAAGTTCCTTATAAAATTCCGCCGGGCACCCATCCGGCCCAGGGGCCTTCCCCAACTTCATACCCCTGATATTATCTAGCACCTCCCTCAGCCCCAGGGGCTCCTCCAAAGCCTCTCTCTTTGCTTCCTCCACCTGGGGTAATTCCCGCTTGTCCAGAAACCGCCCCATATCTCCCTCCTCTCCCCCCGGGTCCACCTCGTGAAGTCCCTGGTAGTACTCCCTAAACGCCTCGTTTAACTACCCTGGCTCCGACACCACATCCCCAGCTCCAGTCTGGATCTTCAATATATCCCTGGATGCAGCCTGCTTCCGCAGCCGGTACGCCAGCATGCGGCTCGCCTTCTCCCCATACTCATATTGCACCCATTTTGCCCTACGCAGTTGCCCTACCGCTCTCCCCATTGTCAGCCTGCCAAACTGCCCCTGCAGCTTTTTCATCCTCGCCAATCCTTCCACGGTGGGCACCCTCGAATGTCCCCCATCCACCTCCACTATCTCGCTCACTAAACGGTCACGTTCCTTCCTCCTTTCCCTAACCCACGAGCCTTAAACAAAATAATTTCCCGCCGGACCACTGCCTTCAGTTCTTCCCAAAAAATGGCCGCCGACACTACCCCATTCTGATTCAACTCCACATACTCCTTAATCGCCGCCCGCACTTTATCACAAAAACCTCCATCCGCCAACAACCCCGAGTCAAACTTCCACCCCGGCCTCTGCTCACGTCCCGTTCTAAACCGAATCTCCAGCCAGTGGGGCGCATGGTCCAAGGGAACTATCACCGTATACTCTGCCCCCTCCACCCCAACCAAAATCTCCCGACTCACTACAAAGTAATCAATCCTCCAATACACCTCATGGACATCTTTCCCCTGGGTTCTGAAAACGGCATGGGTCCACCATACCCATCCTCTCCATAAACACCACCCCCCCAGCTCCCTCGTCATTCAAACTCTACCCATCGACCCAGGACACAGTTAAAATCTCCTTCCATGATCAACTGATGCATGGCCAAATCCGGGATTGCTGCCAGCAACTTCCTCATAAAATCCACATCATCCCAATTTGTGGCATACACATTTACAAACACTAGCGGTGCCCTTTCCATTACCCCACTCACAATCACATATCTCCCACCCGGTTCCCTCACCTCCTTCACACTCACAAATCCCACTGTTTTACTCATTAAAATCACCACTCCCCCCGATTTTAAATCAAACCCCGAGTGAAAAATGTGCCTGATCCTCCCCTGACCATGTCCTCTCTCACCCCCTGCCACGTCGCAACAACCTCCCCCCTCCCCTCCTCCCCCTGCCACCTCTCTCGGCATTCTCCCAAGCTATCTCATTTCCGTTCACCAGCAGAACCTGCTAGCGTGGCCACCCCTACTCAAAGGCACCTCCCAATGACCTCACCTTCCCTCCCCCACCCTTCAGCTCAAGGTGGAAGGTTCCCTGCTGACCCTCCTCCACCCAAACAAGGACTTCTCCTGAACTCCAGGCAGCCTTCTCCAAAAGCAAACAAACAAATGTTAAACACAAACAGTCCCATAAAACAGGAGGGTGGATGGGAACATCCATCCCCACATAACACTCTTCTCCCCTACAACCCCTTACAATCTCAACATTAAACAGCAACCCCCCACAAAAAAGACAAAAATCCCCCAATCCCTACTCCAACTTCAAACATGCACCCAACCAACACAAAGTGCCAGCACCCTAGCTCTCAAGCATCGCCCACTCAGTTCTCCCCCAGTTTATGCTCCTTAATGTAGTCTTTAGCCGCTTCTTGGGTCTCAAAATAATACTCCCGGCCTCCGAACGTCACCCATAATTTTGCCGGTTATAGCACCCCAAACCTGTCTGCCACCGGTACAGCACCGCCTTGGCCTTGTTGAAGCCTGCCTGCCGCTTTGCCAACTCAGCTCCGATATCCTGATAAATTCAGACACTATTCCTCTCAATCGCAGGTACGCTTCTCGCTGGCCCATCGCAGAATCTTCTCTTTCTCCACAAATTTGTGGAGTCTTACGATACAGCTCCCAGCTCTAGGCTTCTGCCTCAGGGACCTATGCGCTCGGTCCACTTCAGGCGCCTTATCCCGCATCCCTTCTGCCACCAGCCCCGCCAGCATCTTCGAGATGTACCTCGTGGCACTCACACCTTCACTCCTTCAGACAGGCCCACTATTCACAGGTTCTGCCTTCTCGAGGCATTCTCCTGCACCTCCACCTTTGCCCTCAACGTTTTACACAGATCCCCTAGGAGCTCCACCTCCTCCTCCAGAGCCACCACATGATCGCTGTGGTCCGAGATCACTTCTTCTATCTCCCGAATCTGCGCCCCCAGCACCTCCAAAGACCTCTCCACCCATTCCAGGGAACTCCTCAGGGCTGCCACAGCTCCTTCGATGGCCTTTGAGCGATCCTCACGCATTTCCTTCCTCTGCTAGCAGAATTCGGCTTTAATAAACGCCATTACATGAATAGGATGGGAATAGAGGGATTCGGACCCAGGAAGTGTTGAAGAATTTAGTTCAGACGGGCAGCATGGTCGGCATGGGTTTGGAGGGCCGAAAGGCCTGTTCCTGTGCTGTACTTTTCTTTGTTCTGTGCTCTTTGATCAGCTCCTACACCTGGGGCCTTCCAGCTTGCATCAGCCCTTCTCCCGCCTGCATACTTACAGTGGCTGCTGCAGCAAAGGCTCCCTCCAACTTTTCAGCCAACTCCCTCGCTGTTTTCTGATAGCCAGCAGACATACCACTCCCAGGGGAAACTACTCCTCCAACATTCACCTACGCCTTTTCAACAAAATTCCACCCAGTATCGGGTAAAAAGAGCTTTTTTCTTTGCCTTGAAGCAGGAGCTGCCCTGTGTGTGACCACTCCCTCCATGGTCACAACCGGAAGTCTTGTGTTCATTAGATGCTGCCGACTGTGATTTCCTGGGAGGTTTGAACTATTAATTGAAAATTTGTACTCAAATACTTCTTATATATTTTGTGACATCACAGTTGAGTCAGATCCTGGCTTCACCCAACATGTCTTATACACACGTTTTCAGCTGGACAACACCAGAGATTAAAATGTTCGGCAGGATTCTCCGCCGGCAAGGTGCTCCGTTTTGCCGGTAGCCCAGGGGTTTCCCAACGGCGTGAGGCTGCCCCACAATGGGAAACCGCATTGACCGGCAGGCGTAATGGAGCATCCCGCCGGCGGGGTGAGGCAGAAAAGTGGTGCGGCGGGACGGAGCATCCTGCCCCATATCGTTGTTCTCAAATGCTTCCATGGCCTCACGTTTCCTTAACTCTGCAACATCCTCCATACGGACAGCCGTCCAACACCAGAGTGCTGCATCAACTCTGGCCTCTTGTTTAAATCGCTCCACTACGAGTGGCAGTGCCTTCAGCTGCCTAAACTCCAAGCTCTGGAATTCTCTCATTGCTTCTCTGTCCTTTCTTCAGAGCTACTTCTTTGACCATGTGTTAAGTCACCTGTTCTAATATCTCCTCATGTGGTTTGGTGTCCAATTTATTTTCATGATGCCCCTGTGAAGTATCTTGGGGTGGTTTATTCTGTTCAAGGTGCTAAATTAATGCAATTTGTTGAAACCCAGGTATGCTTTACTGCTGTCTTAGCCAAGATCAGCTAATTCAGCTCAAACCAGCAATTCAATTTAGAATCGTTTTCATCTGTCCAACATGGTTTCATATTTGGATAAGAGGATCCTGCATAATTTTAATAGGTCAGGTAATCCAGTGGATGATAAAAAAAATACCAATGGCGCAGCAGGACTTGAGTTCGTAGAATCATTAAAGTGCAGAAGGAGGTCATTTGGCCCATCGAGTCTGCATCGACCCTTCGAAAGAGCACCCAACCCAGGCCCACTCCCTGTCCCACCCAGTACCCTCATTTAACCTTTGGACATTGAGGGATCAATCCACCTAACATGCATACCTTTGAACTGGGAGGAACCAGAGCACCTGGAGGAAATCCACGCAGACACGAAGCGAACGTGCAAACGCCACACAGACAGTCACCTAAGGCTGGAATTGAACTTGGGTCTGACACTGTGAGGCAGCAGTGCTAACCACTGTGCCACCTTGCTGCACTTGGTGTTCACTGTGAGATGATTTTAATGTTATTGATGGGAATTTGAGTGCAGGATGCTTCCAAGGATCAATTCAATCCTGTGCTGGGACTCTTTTTATCTTCTGATGAAACTCTGATTCCAGGCCAGATAAAGACTCTGAAGCCCGTGCATGGTTTCTTTGCTCTACAGGTCAAGGAAATCTCTCCTTCCTCATTATTGTAAACTGGACCATTTACATTTAAAGGTTATAAGCATTGGCAAAAATGGCATGGACACCATCCAATTGGCATCTCCATCAGATAGAGCTTTGTTCTTAATCTATACTGTACTGGGTTTCTGTGGTGAAACTGCTTTCCAGTGAGTTTGTCCGTTGAGAAAAAATACTTTCATAAATCTTGCTGGACCAACACAAATCTGCAAAAGACGGCAACTGCAAAAAACTACACAGAAGCTTTGGCAAACTTAATATATCTTGGGTTTAGGGTGATTAAATAGATAAATTTGGTATAAATGTACATGTGAAACCCTCAAGGGGTTTATGATGATTTCAATCAATAAAGATTTGATAAAACTGTTGGATGCCTTCTGTGTACTCAATTCATTTACCGCACAATACAGCTGTTATAGGTCAATATAAACTGGGGCAACACATCTGACCAACGATATGTACTAGTTGCAGAAAGGGACCTGAATACCAGGGGTCAGGAAACATTCCACTTACTGGACTAGACGGGGTAGATGCAGGAAGGATGTTCCCGACGGTGAGTGTGTCCAGGACTAGGCGCCACGGTCTGAGGATATTGGGTAGACCGTTTAGGACAGGGATGAGAAGAAAATTCTTCACCCAGAGAATGGTCGGTCTGTGGAATTCGTTACCACAGAGAGTAGTTGAGGCCAAAATATTGTGGGCGGGATTCTCCGTCAGCTGACGGCGGAATCGGGAACGTGGAGAATCATTTTTGATGACGAAACCGTGCCGGGCGCCGGTTTCACGCCAAATCGCAATTCTCGGGTGCCTCGGCAGCCGAGTCAATGCGTTCCGCTCTGCATGTACCGTAAACGCCATTGGCATATCAATCACGGGCCTGACCCGGTATTCTCCGGGGCCTCCGTGATTCTCCGCCTCCACTGGGGGGAATTCCTGATGGCAAGGTTCACCTGTGCTTTTAAATATGAGAAACAAGAGTCGTGGCGGATGAGGGGGCGAAAGGAGGTAGAACATGCAGAGGCGTGACCGTGGGCTGCCGGTCCTGACACTGGTCGGGTTGGCTGGTGGCCCTGCCAGGGCTGGGGAGGGGGGGGAACCGGGTGGAAAACAGCCTTGGGGCCAGGGTGACCCCATGGAACTGGGGCGGTATCCATTGGGGCAGCCTGCACGGCAGCCATCTCGCTGTGCACCCCACTGACCATCCAGCTTGGCCCCAGGTTCTGCAAAGTGACACCGGCCATATGGGTGCCCCCACCCCACTACCCCTGAACCCCAGACCCACCCTCCACCCCATCACTCCACCTCTGCCATACCAGCCCCCCAACCGGGCTCCACCTGCCTGCGGAGCATCACGCGTCCCTCCCAATTGCAACACCCACAGTAGCTCCTACAGGGGGACTTGAGGGTCCAAGTCCCCCTTGATGACAGAGGCCGCAGAGTTACTGCTGCATGGGCAGCACCAGTCGACATACACCTGGCAGCAGGGACGGGCGCCAGGGCCAGAAGTACCCAAGGTGCCGGGCATCGATGGGGCCTGGGATGCAAGGGTGGAGGGGGGCGAGGGTGTCGTGCAGGGACAGATCCGCAGTGCCAACCCAGGCCACACATGCCAGACCGGTCAGTGTGTGTACCGGTATGCGGTCAGACTCTGGCTGAGCAGGGGGACAGTGCGACATATTTGCCAGATCATGACGCACCTGGAACCATGGAGGAATGGGGGAGGACACCCTCTCCCGGTGGCCATCAAAGTGACGGTTACCTTGAACCTCTACGCAACGGGTTCCTCCCAGGTGCCAAGTGGGCACCTATCTGGGATCTCATAGAACTCAGTGCACAGGTGCATCCGTGCCGTCATGGAGGCCCTATATTCCCAGTTGGCACAATACACCCATTTCAATCTGGACCGAGCCCACCAGAATCCCAGGCAGCGGGGTTCGCTGCCATGCCCCGGGTCCAAGGGGTGATTGACGGGATACATGTCGCCCTACGAGCACCTGCAGATGACAGGCCGATCTTCACAAACCAAAAGGAGTTCCACTTGATGAACATGCACCTGGTGTGGAACCATCAGCTGTGCATCATGCATGTCTGCACCCGATACCTGGGCACGACGCCTTCATCCTGGCACACTCGACGGTTCCTGAGCAACAGGGGTTATCCACTTCGGTTGTGTCTGATGACTCCTATCTGGAGGCCACAGACCGACACGGAGACCCCCTACAACAATGCCCATGCCACGACCAGGGGCATGATCGAACAGTGCTTTGGCATCTTGAAGATGCGGTTCAGGTGCCTGAACTGCTCTGGAAGGGAGGGTTGTCCACATTGTGGTGGCCTGCTGTGTCCTCCCCCAACATTGTGGCGACGTGCTAGAGGAGGAGGATGAACGCCAGGCCTTGTTCGACAAGGGGGATGCGGGGGTCGGGGAGGATAGGCAGGACATGGGGCCAGAGCAGGCACGGGATGCCGCACAACGTCTGCGCCAGGGCTAACGCACACCGGATGCTCCGATCACGTCCAGTTTCACCGACTAAGGGCGGGACTGGCCCGGGACACAGGTACTGCATTCCACCCCCAGAACCCTGCCCCCCCCAACCCCACCCCCCCCCACCTACAACCCTCTCTGTGATATATACCTGCTGCACTATGGGGTGTGCACCCTGGGTTGGCAGTAACAGCAGGCATGGTCCATTGGATGGAGGAGATGCGTGATGCTAGAAAAAAATACTTTCATAAATCTTGCTGGACCATTGTTCGGGTTGTTGTACGGCGCGACTGCTGCAGGTCGTCGCCGTGCGCATACTCGGCAATTCTCCGGCCGCGTGTTTCGTGGAGGCTGGGAGTTTTACGTGGCACGGTTGCTGGCCCCTCACAGGTCGGAGCATCGGTGCGGGGGCGACACCAACGTTTTTGTCATAAAATCAGACACATCCTCCAGACACAGCCCTCAAAATCGGAGAATCCAGACCGTCATCAAAGAAGATCCAAAGGATGAAAGATACACATTAAATGAGGAACAGGAAATAACTTTGAAAATGGATCAGTATTTTTGCACAAGCTTCATTTTCTACTCCCTATTTGCATTTCCTTTACAATGAGGCAACACAGTGATTATAATGCATAATGTGTGCTTTGGGAGAATTGCACAATGTAATGTTTGTTCCCTAAGATGAGGTTATCAGAGATCCTATGATCTTTTCTTGAAAAAAGGTCAACTTTGGTCAGCCGATTCAAATATAATCACCCATGTGGCCGGTGTCACTTTGCAGAGGTGGTCATTTTTTACGTTAAAGTTTAGAACAAAGAACATTACAGCACAGGAACAGGCCCTTCAGCCCTCCAAGCCAGCACCCTCCGTGCTACCCGTCTGAACTAAAGCCCCAACCCTACCGGGGACCATATCCCTCTATTCACATCCTATTCATGTATTTGTCAAGACACCCCTTAAAAGTCACTATCGTCCCGGCTTCCAATATCTCCCCCGACAGCGAGTTCCAGGCTCCCACCACCTGTGTAAAAAAAAACTCCTTTAAACCTTGCCCCTCACACCATAAACCCCCGAGTACCTGACTCTTCCACGCTAGAAAAAAGTTTCTGACTATCCACTATGTCCATGCTCCTCGTAATCTTGTAGACTTCTATCAGGTCTGCCCTCAAGCTCTGTCGTTCCAGTGAGAACAAACCAAGTTTCTCCAACCGCTCCTCATAGCTAATGCCCTCCATACCAGGCAACATCCGGGTAAATCATTTCTGTACCCTCTCCAAAGCTTCCACATCCAATTCTCCGGCGCTGGTTTTTTGGCAGGGGCAGGGATAACGTTGCGCCGGTCGGGGACCGTTGGCAGTGGCCTCCCCCCCCCAACCCCCACAGCGATTCTCCAGGCCCCAATGCGCCAAGCGGCCGCCCGTTTTTGGCCGGTCCCTTGTTAGGCTGCACTTGGCGGTGATGTGGAGATGCCGGCGTTGGACTGGGGTGAGCACAGTACGCAGTCTTACAACACCAGGTTAAAGTCCAACAGGTTTGTTTCAATATCACTCGCATTCGGAGCGCTGCTCCTTCCTCATGCAGAGGTATCTCTTCATTCACCTGAGGAAGGAGCAGCGCTCTGAAAGCTAGTGATATCGAAACAAACCTGTTGGGCTCATACCTTGGCGGGACATGGCTCTGAGGGCGGCCTGTGGAGTCCTCGGGGGGATCCTGCCCCAGGGGGGCCCCCACGGTGGCCTGGCTCACGATCGGGGCCCACCGATCTGCGGGCAGGCCTGTGCCGTGGGGGCACTCTTTCCCTCCGCGCCGGTCTGTGTAAAGCTCCGCGATGGCCGGCGCGGAGAAGAAACCCCCTGCGATGTGCAGGGATCACGGCAGTGGTTCTGCGCAGGCGCCAACTCGCGCCGGCCGGCGGAGGCCCTTCGGCGCCGGTTGTAGCACCGCAAACCACTCCAGCGCCGGCTGGCCCCCGGAAGTGTGGAGGATTCCGCACCTTCCGGGCGGCCCGACGCCGGAGTAGTTCACGCCACGCTTTGGCCCCGGTACGGTCCACCCGCCGGTTGGGGGAGAATCCCGGCCTATATTCCAAGTGCAGCCTAACTAAGGTTCTATAAAGCTGTAACATGACTTGCCAATTTTGAACGCAAGCATGTCTTCTTGACTACCTTCTCTACCTGTGTTGCCACTTTCAGTGACCCGTGTACCTGTACACCTAGATCCCTCTGCCGATCAATACTCTTAAGAGTTCTGCAACTTACCTGGATATTTCCCATCTGCATTAGGCCTTCCTAAATGCATTACCTCACATTTGTCTGGATTAAACTCCATCTGCCATCTCTACGCCCAAGTCTCCAAGCGATCTATATCCTGCTGTATCCTCAGACAGTCGTCAACACTATCTGCAATTCCACCATCTTTTGTGTTGTCTGTAAACTTATTAATCAAACCAGTTACATTTTCCTCCACATAATTCATATATATTACAAACAACAAAATGTCCCAGCACGGATTCCTGAGGAACGTCACTGTGGTGTTGGGCGTTCTGACACACAGATGAGCCAACACGGTTGTATATGGTACAACGCTATTTTATTTAAACTTTCTATGTACAGTTTTGTCTTGATACTCTGCACGTGGGGATTCCCTGGGCGTCATTCTCTGACCCCCCGCCGGGTCGGAGAATGGCCGTTGGCCGCCGTGAATCCCGCCCCCGCCCCCGCCGAAGTCTCCGAAGGGAGAAAAGTCGGCGGGGCGTTAATGGCGCCGCTGCCGCGGAGAATGTCACGGGTCTGCGCAAGGCAGCCGATTTTCGGCCTGCCGATATTCTCCCTTGCGGATGGGCCGAAGTCCAGTCGACGTGATGACCGTTCACGTCGACGTGAATCAAACCTCCTTTTCATCGGCGTGACCCGGTGCTCCAGGCTCACGCCGACCAGCGAGGAGGTGAGTGACGGCCTGGGGGATCGGCTCTGGGCAGGAAATGGCGTGGCCGCAGACTGATTGCCTGAGGAGAGGTGTGTCTCGGCTTGTGTGTGTGTGCGGCGGGGGGGGGTGGTTAGAGTAGGCTGGGCTCCGGGGGAGTGCCGGGAGGGGGTCCGTGCCGGGGTGGAGGTTGGGGGTTGTGGAGGGGGTCCGTGCCGGGGTGGAGGTTGGGGGTTGTGGAGGGGGTCCGTGCCGGGGTGGAGGTTGGGGAGGGGGTCCGTGCTGGGGTGGAGGTTGGGGAGGGGGTCCGTGCCGGGGTGGAGGTTGGGGGTTGTGGAGGGGGTCCGTGCCGGGGTGGAGGTTGGGGGAGGGTCCGTGCTGGGGTGGAGGTTGGGGGTTGGGGAGGGGGTCCGTGCCGGGGTGGAGGTTGGGGGTTGGGGAGGGGGTCCGTGCCGGGGTGGAGGTTGGGGGGGGGGTCCGTGCTGGGGTGGAGGTTGGGGGGGGGTCCGTGCCGGGGTGGAGGTTGGGGGTTGTGGAGGGGGTCCGTGCCGGGGTGGAGGTTGGGGGGGGGTCCGTGCTGGGGTGGAGGTTGGGGGTTGGGGAGGGGGTCCGTGCCGGGGTGGAGGTTGGGGGTTGGGGAGGGGGTCCGTGCCGGGGTGGAGGTTGGGGGGGGGTCCGTGCCGGGGTGGAGGTTGGGGAGGGGGTCCGTGCCGGGGTGGAGGTTGGGGGGGGGTCCGTGCTGGGGTGGAGATTGGGGGTTGGGGAGGGGGTCCGTGCCGGGGTGGAGGTTGGGGGGGGGTCCGTGCCGGGGTGGAGGTTGGGGGTTGTGGAGGGGGTCCGTGCCGGGGTGGAGGTTGGGGGGGGTCCGTGCTGGGGTGGAGGTTGGGGGTTGGGGAGGGGGTCCGTGCCGGGGTGGAGGTTGGGGGTTGGGGAGGGGGTCCGTGCCGGGGTGGAGGTTGGGGGGGGGGTCCGTGCTGGGGTGGAGGTTGGGGGGGGGTCCGTGCCGGGGTGGAGGTTGGGGGTTGTGGAGGGGGTCCGTGCCGGGGTGGAGGTTGGGGGGGGGGTCCGTGCTGGGGTGGAGGTTGGGGGTTGGGGAGGGGGTCCGTGCCGGGGTGGAGGTTGGGGGTTGGGGAGGGGGTCCGTGCCGGGGTGGAGGTTGGGGGTTGGGGAGGGGGTCCGTGCCGGGGTGGAGGTTGGGGGGGGTCCGTGCCGGGGTGGAGGTTGGGGAGGGGGTCCGTGCCGGGGTGGAGGTTGGGGGGGGGTCCGTGCTGGGGTGGAGGTTGGGGAGGGGGTCCGTGCCGGGGTGGAGGTTGGGGGGGGGGGGGGGTCCGTGCCGGGGTGGGTGATGGGAGGGCAAATGAGTTGGTCCACCTGGCCAGGTGCCAGCCTCCAACAGTTGGACCCATGCGGTCCATGCCACCTGGCTGGGGGGAGGAGGGGATATGGGCAATGATGACATGTCGTCGTTCCCCTCCCCCCCACCAGGCCGTCATGTTTTCAGACCATCCAGCGATGTTGGCCGCCGTGGTGGCAGCCGCTCATGTCTATGTTGCCCTGGATGAGGAGGAGGAGGAGGAGGAGGAGGAGGAGGAGGAGGAGCGTGCCAGAGAGGCGGCTCAGGCTGCCGCAGAGGGGCAGGCGGCAGCCGCCCAGGCTGGAGGGACACCTGACCGACAGGACGAGGAGGGGGAGGAGGACGTCGCGGCCCCACGGCAACGGAGGCACCCGAGGGCGCCCCGTGTGTACCGGCCCCGGCAGTCATACCAGGACCTCACGGACCGGGAATGCAGGAGGAGACTCCGGATGAGCCGGGAAACCGTGGCACACATCTGCCACCTGCTGGCACACCTGTCACCGCGTGGCACTGGCGGGGGACACCCTCTCCCCGTGTCCGTCAAGGTTACAGTGGCCCTGAACTTTTATGCAACGGGGTCATTCCAGGCACCGAGTGGGGACCTGTCCGGCATATCGCAGACATCGGTGCATCGGTGCATCCGGGCAGTGACAGATGCCCTTTATGCCATGGCGCACCGCTACATCCGCTTCCCCGTGGACCGGGCCAGCCAAGATGCCCGGGCCGTGGGCTTCTCTGCCGTTGCCGGGTTCCCCATGGTCCAGGGCGCGATCGATGGGATGCACGTCGCCGTGCGGCCACCTGCAGATAACAGGGCCGTGTTCACTAATAGGAAGGGGACCTATTCGATGAACGTACAGGTGGTCTGCGACCACCGCATGATGATCCTGCACGTCTGCGCCCGTCACCCAGGCAGTGTACACGACTCATTCGTGTTGTCGCGGTCATCCATCCCCGGCATGTACGAGGGACGCCATCCCCGGCTGAGGGGCTGGTTGCTGGGCGACAGGGGCTACCCATTGCGATCGTGGCTGATGACGCCTATACGGAGGCCACGCAATGAGGCGGAGAACCGCTACAATGATGCCCATGTAGCGACAAGGGGAGTGATCGAGAGGTGCTTTGGCGTGCTGAAGATGCGTTTCAGGTGCCTGGACCTCTCTGGGGGCGCCCTCCAGTATCGGTCAGATAGGGTCGGCCGCATCATTGTGGTGTGCTGCGTCCTGCACAACATAGCCCAGCAGAGGGGCGATGTGCCGCAGGCAGAGGAGGGCGGAGTGGAGGAGCAGCAGGAAGAGGCCCAGTCCTCCCCAGATGAGGGGGATGGGGGCAATGGTCAGGGCAGACGGGGTAGACACAGACGTGTGGCTGTCCACCGTTACCGGCTGGCCCAGCGGGCACGGGACAGACTGATAGACGCCCGCTTCACTGACTAGATGGGCGTGGGAATCGGGTAGTATGGCCACAGACCGCACACCATGACAACAGCCGACCACCCACACCCCCCACCCATCCACCCACCCAGCACCCTCACCCCCCTCCCCAATCCCACACACCCCACCCGCATGCACACCACCCCCCCACTCCCAATTGCCGATCCACCGGCGGCACAACGGGCCGGGCTCACCCAGTTGCGGGTGGACGCGTGTTTATCGCAGGCCATGGAGAATGATGACAACCCGCCTCCGATGAGCTCCTGGCTCTACATCGTTGGACTATGTCTGACCCATGGCCACAGTACCACCATCCACCCGGACCATCCCTGCATGCGGCTGTGACACTGCAGCGCACGGTCCCGTCCTCTGCCCGGGGGATGTTGATGGCGGCCCAGGGGGAAGGGGGCAGACTCACCTGGGGCTGAGGTAAGACCACCCCTCACACACACACTTGCGCTCAACGTACATGACACCCCCGCACACTTTGGACAGAGCACAAAGGCAGCTTCGGTAGGTGTAACATTGACTTTAATAACCAAAGGAGTTCATGCACGTGCCCTAGCGCCTAAAACTCATCTGTGCCCTGCACCCGTGCCAACTTACTCAGTGTCTAATTGTTTGGCCTTACGGGCCCTTTGACTACGTCTACGTGGTTCCCCAGACGGTACAGCAGAACTGGAGGTGGACTCCTGTGATTCCTGCCCTCTGACACTGGATCCCTTTGGCGGCCGTTTCCTGGGGCGTCCTGGCCTAGATGGGCCAGGCTGCGGCCCGGGCGACTGGGATGGCGAGCTGCCAGCCTGTCCTGCCCGTTGCCCATCCGATGCACCTGGGACGGAAGGGGGGAGTCCGAGGTGTCGCGGTGTACCGGGACCTCCCCTACAGAGGGAGCCGGGACGGACCACACCACCTCCTCCTCCCTCGGGGTGCCCGATGGCCCCCAGGCCTCTACATGGGTGGGGGATGCGAACGGACTGGCCATCCGACGCGCCCCCGACATCTGGCGCTGCCAGTCCTGGAGGCCCGTGCTGGTATCGACAGGGGTCTGCAGGTTTGCAGCCATGGAGCCCAGGGGGTTGTCGAACCCTGTCTGCGACAGTGCGACGCCAGCTCGCACATGGCCACTGGCGCCGATGCCCTCAGCGATGGCCTGCTGAGACTGGGCCATGGCCTGCAGAGACTGGGCCATGGCCTGCAGAGACTGGGCTATGGCCTGCTGAGACTGGGCCATGGCCTGCTGAGACTGGGCTATGGCGTTGAGCGCCTCTGCCATCTGGCGCTGGCACTGGCTCATGGCCTCCTGTGAGAGGGCAGCCATTTCCTGGGCCACAGACGCCGCCTGCACGGAAGGCCCCAGGCCTCGCAAACCGTTCCCCATGTCTGACACCGTCGCACCCATTGCCTCCACCGCGGACGCCACCCGTGCGGTGTCAGCCTGGGTGGCACGCATGACCGGGACCACTCCCAGCTCCTGGACGCGGGTGGACTCCTCCACCTGCGACCGCAGCCGCCGCAAGCCACCCGTCACCCTATTCGCTCGTCTCCGTGTCGGTGGTTGCATCGGATCTATGTGTGGGTGTGGTAACTGCAGGAACCCGGGATCCATCTGGGCGGCAGATGTTCGCTTGGCCTGGGCTGCCCTCCGACCGCCCGGTCCCTCTGCTGCTCCTACCTCCACCTGCTGTACCGGGACGGCTGTGTTGTGCGCACCAGTGAGTGTACCAGACGCCTCATCACTAAAGTGCCCAACCGTGGTGAGTGTTTCTGCGATGGTGGAGGGTGTTGGTGACAGCAGTGGCGTTGTGTCGTGCTCTTCGTCCCACTCTGAGTCCATGGCACTTTGGGGTGGGGGTTCGTCTCCACCCATCCACTCTGAGTCACTGTCCGGTATTTCGTCTTCCCGGGTAGGGGTGTCCTGGGTAGTGCTGTCCCGGGTAGTGCTGTCCCGGGTAGTGCTGTCCCGGGTAGTGCTGTCCCGGGTAGTGGTGTCCCGGGTAGGGGTGTCCTGGGTAGTGGTGTCCCGGGTAGGGGTGTCCTGGATAGTGGTGTCCTGGGTAGTGGTGTCCTGGCTCGGATGTGACGGGGGCCTGTGGCTGCCCCCCTCATCGCTGGGTGGTCGCTCCCGCACGTGACGGGGGTGTCGTCTCCCTGTTGCTCCAGGTCTCTCCGTCTCCCGTGGTCTCCGAGGGGCATCCTGCGGGCGTCGCATGCTGGAGGGTTCGGGTCTCTCCGTCTCCCGTGGTCTCCGAGGGGCATCCTGCGGGCGTCGCATGCTGGAGGGTTCGGGTCTCTCCGTCTCCCGTGGTCTCCGAGGGGCATCCTGCGGGCGTCGCATGCTGGAGGGTTCGGGTCTCTCCGTCTCCCGTGGTCTCCGAGGGGCATCCTGCGGGCGTCGCATGCTGGAGGGTTCGGGTCTCTCCGTCTCCCGTGGTCTCCGAGGGGCATCCTGCGGGCGTCGCATGCTGGAGGGTTCGGGTCTCTCCGTCTCCCGTGGTCTCCGAGGGGCATCCTGCGGGCGTCGCATGCTGGAGGGTGCGGGTCTCTCCGTCTCCCGTGGTCTCCGAGGGGCATCCTGCGGGCGGTCTGCATCTGCGGGGATGGGTGCCTGGACGTTTGGTCCTGCGATACACAATGAAGCATGCATGGTTAGACATCAGGCAGTGATCAGGTGATACGGGAGAGGGGGATATAGGGGAGGGGGGATATGGGGACGGGCTGTTGGTGGCTCACTTGCTCGTGGGGCCCCGACCTCTGCATCAGCAACCTCCCGGTCCTCAGGTCCGCCAGCCAGTTCCAGGGCCCTTTCCTCGTGTACGGTCAGTGGCCTCTCATCAGCGGGCCCTCCTCCAGTCCTCACATGCTCCCTATTGTTGTGTGCGCGCTTCTCCTGGGGGGGGGGGGGGGCGGGGGGTGGTGGCAGGGGTAAAAGGCAACAGTGTTAGGCAGGTATATGAATGCACGCCATCGGTTGCGCGTGCATTGCAGAGGTTAAGGTTAGGGCTGGATTCACTTGGGGATATGGGGGAGGGGGGGATATGGGAGAGGGGGGATATGGGGGAGGGGGGATATGGGGGATATGGGGGAGGGGGGAATATGGGGGATATGGTGGAGGGGGGATATGGGGGATATGGGGGAGGGGGGATATGGGGGATATGGGGGAGGGGGGATATGGGGGATATGGGGGAAAGGGGGATATGGGGGAGGGGGGATATGGGGAGGGGGGATATGTGGGAGGGGGGATATGGAGAGGGGGGGATATGGGGAATATGGGGGAGGGGGGATATGGGGGATATGGGGGAGGGGGATATGGGGGAGGGGGGAATATGGGGGATATGGGGGAGGGGGGATATGGGGGATATGGGGGAGGGGGGATATGGGGGAGGGGGGATATGGGGGATATGGGGGAGGGGGGATATGGGGGAGGGGGGAATATGGGGGAGGGGGGATATGGGGGATATGGGGGAGGGGGGATATGGGGAGGGGGGATATGGGGGATGGGGGATATGGGGGAGGGAGGATATGGGGGAGGGGGGAATATGGGGGATATGGGGGAGGGGGGATATGGGGGATATGGGGGATATGGGGGAGGGGGGATATGGGGGAGGGGGGATATGGGGGATATGGGGGAGGGGGGATATGGGGGGGGGATATGGGGGAGGGGGGGATATGGGGGAGGGGGGATATGGGGGATATGGGGGAGGGGGGATATGGGGGATATGGGGAGGGGGGGATATGGGGGATATGGGGGAGGCTCACCCTGCCTGCTCTGACGAGGTCGTTCACCTTCTTGTGGCACTGGGTGCCTGTCCGTGGTGTTAGGGCCACAGCGGTGACGGCCTCTGCCACCTCCCTCCACAGACGCCGGCTGTGGCGTGGGGCAACTCTGCGGCCGTGCCCGGGATACAGGGCGTCCCTCCTCTGCTCCACCGCATCCAGGAGCGCCTCCACATCGCGTGACTCGAACCTCGGGGCTGAGCGACGGTCAGCCATCAAGTCGGGTGTTGCGGTCGGCTGTTCCGGTCGGGTGGGGGGGAGCTGCGCGGCCTTATGAGCCGTCACGCCGTGCAGCGCGTATGACGCTGCACGGCATGAACCACTGCGCAAGCGCGGATCCCGTTACGTCGCTGCTAGCCCATTTCGGGCCGCAGACTATCGGCCCATTTTTATGACGTGACGCAAGTGGGATTTGCGCCGTTTTTTGCGCCGATCGGCGGAGTTTCCGCCGATAACGGAGAATTTCGCCCCCTGTTTGTGATCTTGTAACAGGTCTTGTCCGTGTCTTTGTCCCCAGACCTACTGTCCACTAGGTGTCGTGCTCATGCTTTTATGTGGTTGGTGTCCTTGTGTGTGATTGGTTGTGGTGTTGTGTGCTCTGATTTGTCTGTTGGTGTGTCCATCATGATGTGTGTGTTTGAATATCATGACATCCCCCCTTTTTACAAAGATGTGTGCCTACGTGGTAATAAATATGATCGCGTCGTGAGTGCATCTAAGTGTGTGTGTGTGTTGTGTACAGCATGTGCATATGACGTAACTATTTACATGGGGCGATGTCGGGTGCGTCACATGAACAAGGTTGTACCATAACAGAACATGAATGCGAACGAGAAAAAAACTTGGACAGTGGTCCAGTCAGACGATATCTGGAACGATAAACAACAACAGGTTATCATATAAAATTGTGTAACTTGTTAGGCATATGAACGGTGTTATAATTCCAGTCTAATGGGCTTGCGACGAGTTTGGGTTGACCGTCTCAAGGGTGGGTCAAGAACCACCGGCTGATGTGCAAGCCTGGCTATGGGTGGCGATGGAGAGGGCGTGATCTGCGGCAGCTCCACAAAGTCATCCTCGGAAGCCTGTTGAGGATCTGGCGTGTGCGTACTGTGTGGCTGCGAGCGTGTAAGTCGGCGAAGGGCGCGCCGATTGCGGCGACGCACTGAACCATCCGGCATGCGAACCAGGAACGAGCGGGGAGCCACATGTCGGAGGACTTCGGCCGGTGCTGACCAGCCACCATACGGTTGATGGACGCGTACTTTGTCCCCGGAGGACAGGGGGGGGCAGGTCCGTCGCTCGTGTGTCGTACTGACTTTTCTGGCGATCACGCTGCATTTGCATGTTCCGAAGAACCGTCTCATGGTCTGTTGTTGGTGCCAGGATGGACGGTACCGTCGTCCTGAGGGAGCGACCCATTAGTAGCTGCGCTGGCGAGAGACCCGTGGATAGCGGGGCCGATCGATAGGCCAGCAAGGCGAGGTTAAAGTCCGATCCGGCAGCAGCCGCCTTGCACAGGAGCCGCTTGGCAATGTGGATGCCCTTTTCAGCCTTCCCGTTCGACTGTGGATGTAGAGGGCTGGATGTCACATGAGTGAAACCATATGCTGCGGCAAAGGACGACCATTCACGGCTGGCGAAGCAGGGTCCATTGTCTGACATGACAGTCCTTGGAATGCCATGGCGAGCAAATGTTTCCTTGCAGGCCCCAATGACTGCGGACGACGTCAGATCATGGAGAGGCATGACTTCCGGGTAGTTTGAGAAGTAGTCTACAATAACGATGTGATCTCTGCCGAGCGCGTGAAATAGGTCAACACCCACCTTCGCCCAGGGGGACGTCACCAACTCGTGTGGTAGAAGCGTCTCCGGAGGTTGCGCCGGCTGAAACCTCTGACAGGTTGTGCAATTGAGCACCATGTTGGCTATGTCTTCATTAATACCCGGCCAATATACCGCCTCTCGGGCCCTTCGTCTGCATTTTTCGACGCCCAAGTGGCCTTCGTGTAGTTGATTAAGAATCATCTGGCGCATGCTGTGCGGAATAACGATCCTGTCTAATTTCATAAGGACCCCGTCTATGTTGGTAAGGTCATCTCGCACATTATAAAACTGGGGGCACTGCCCTTTGAGCCACCCTTCCGTCATGTGGCGCATCACTCGCTGCAGAAGGGGGTCAGTCGCCGTCTCTGCGCGTATGTGGGCCAGACTTGGATCATCAGCTGGCAGATTTGCTGCTGTCAGAGTCACGTGTGCCTCAATTTGACGCACGAACCCCTCCGCATCTGGTGGTGTGCTCACTGCTCGGGAGAGCGTGTCCGCCACGATGAGATCCTTCCCCGGAGTGTAGATCAGTTCGAAATCATACCTCCTGAGTTTAAGTAAGATGCGCTGGAGGCGAGGGGTCATGTCGTTCAGGTCTTTGTTAATGATGTTGACCAGGGGGCGGTGGTCAGTTTCAACCGTAAATCGTGGCAGGCCATACACATAGTCGTGGAACCTGTCCAGTCCAGTTAACAAGCCCAGGCATTCTTTTTCTATTTGCGCGTAGCGCTGTTCCGTAGGTGTCATGGCTCGTGAGGCATATGCAACCGGGGCCCATGACGACGTGCTGTCTTTTTGCAAGAGTACCGCTCCAATACCAGATTGGCTGGCGTCTGTTGAGATCTTTGTAGGGCGAGTCGTGTCAAAGAACGCCAGCCCTGGTGCCGTGACCAGTTTGTGCTTGAGCTCCTCCCATTCCAGCTGATGCGATTGCTGCCAGTGGAATTCTGTTGATTTTTTTACGAGATGGCGCATATTCGTTGTATGAGAAGCCAGGTTGGGAATGAACTTCCCAAGGAAGTTGACCATGCCCAGGAATCTTAGGACAGCCTTCTTGTCAGCCGGCCGTGGCATGGCTGTGATGGCGCTAACTTTGTCTGCATTGGGACGGACCCCTGATCGTGAGATGTGGTCCCCGAGGAATTTCAGCTCCATCTGGCCGGTTGAGACGCGGTTGAGACGCAGGCCATTTTGTCGTATGCGGGTGAAGACACGTCGTAGACGATGCATGTGTTCCTGCGGAGTGGTGGACCAAATGATGATATCGTCCACATATACACGTACCCCTTCGATGCCTTCCATCATCTGCTCCATAATGCGGTGGAAAACTTCAGATGCTGAAATGATGCCGAATGGCACCCGGTTGTAGCAGAATCTGCCAAAAGGGGTGTTGAACGTGCATAGCCTTCGGCTGGCCGGGTCCAATTGGATCTGCCAAAATCCTTTGGAGGCATCCAATTTGGTAAATATTTTGGCTTGCGCCATCTCGCTGGTGAGGTCCTCTCGTTTCGGGATGGGATAGTGTTCCCGCATGATGTTGTTATTCAGATCTTTAGGATCTATACATATGCGGAGCTCGCCAGAGGGCTTCTTTACACAGACCATGGAGCTGACCCATGGCGTGGGCTCCGTGACCCTGGATAGGACCCCTTGGTCCTGAAGATCCTGCAGCTGCAACTTGAGGCGGTCTTTGAGTGGCGCAGGAACCCTGCGAGGTGCGTGAACGACAGGGATAGCGTCCGGTTTGAGTCGAATCTTGTACGTGTATGGCAATGTCCCCATGCCTTCAAAAACCTCCTGGTTGTGAGCAAGGAGGGAATGGAGATTTGCGTGGAACTCAGCATCCGGGAAGTCGGATATCTCATCTGGAGAGAGAGACATAATGCGCTGTACCAGGTGAAGGACCTTACACGCCTGTGCGCCCAGTAACGAGTCTTTTGATGAGCCGACAACTTCGAAGGGGAGTGTGGCCGTGTGCATCTTGTGAGTTATCTGTAGCTGGCAAGATCCTATGGACGGGATGACGTTCCCGTTATAATCAACCATCTTGAGCCGGGATGGCGTGATGGGTGGTTTGACCTTCATGGCCTGGAATGCAGAATATGCAATCAGGTTGGCGGATGCGCCGGTGTCCAGACGGAAGGTGACGCACGATCGGTTGACCGTCAGGGTGGCACACCACTCATCGGCTGGATTGATGGCATTGACCTTGTTGACATCGATGACGGAAACGCGGAAGGCATCCTGGTCATCTGCATCACTTAACTGGAAGTCTTGATGCGTGGGCTGGACGGTCCTGACTTGTCTGCGAGATTGTCGGGGATGTGCAGGATCCATGGGTTGAGCCGAACGACAGTGGGCAGCATAGTGGCCCATCTTGCCACATCTGAGGCACTGTCGGTTTTTAGCAGGACATTGCCCTTTTAAGTGTACAGCTCCACAATTGCCGCACGTCATGACGTCACGGCATTCGTTGCGCCACTGCGCATGCGCAGTGCGATCTTGCGGTGGGCGCGCCTGCGCAGTGAGTCCCTCGATGTGGCCGTTATTTTTGGCGCGCACCAGCGCGGGAGACCGCGAAAAGCGCGGGAAGCGGCCGCTGTCGTCCGGGCCGTGGGTCGGGAAGTAATCGACGGCCTGGATGCGTTCGGCGTCGTGGGCAGCCTGGCTTGCCGATTCGACGGCTGGGGACCCCCTCCGTGCCAACTCGGACGCCTGAAATCGGGCAAAACGGCAGGTTGCATTCTCGTGGAGGACACAGGCTTCCACAGCAGACGCTAAGGTGAGGCTTTTTATTTTAAGAAGCTGCTGGCGTAGGCCACTAGAGGCAACGCCAAAAACAATCTGGTCCCTGATCATGGACTCTGTGGTGCTGCCGTAACAGCAGGACTGCGCTAGAATTTGGAGGTGCGTCAAAAAGGGTTGAAAAAGCTCCTCCTTACCTTGCAGGCGTTGCTGAAAGAGGTATCTTTCAAAACTTTAATTCACTTCAACCTTAAAGTGCTGGTCCAGTTTGAGGATGACCGTGTCATATTTGGATTGGTTTTCGCCTTCTTAAAACACCAGTGAGTTGAAGACGTCGAGGGCGTGCTGACCTGCGTAGAAGAGGAGCATAGCAATCTTCGTTTCATCCGAGGCACTCTTTCTCGTTGGCTCGGATGTACAGGTCAAATCGCTGCCTGAAGAGCTTCCAATTGGTACCTAGGTTCCCCGCGACTTGCAACGGCTGCGGTTTGTCGGTGCGGTCCATGTCCAGAATGGCAGGTTAGTTGGCAGGTATCGATCCACTCCTGTACCATGTGGTGTTGGGCGTTCTGACACACAGATGAGCCAACACGGTTGTATATGGTACAACGCTATTTTATTTAAACTTTCTATGTACAGTTTTGTCTTGATACTCTGCACGTGGGGATTCCCTGTTTGTGATCTTGTAACAGGTCTTGTCCGTGTCTTTGTCCCCAGACCTACTGTCCACTAGGTGTCGTGCTCGTGCTTTTATGTGGTTGGTGTCCTTGTGTGTGATTGGTTGTGGTGTTGTGTGCTCTGATTTGTCTGTTGGTGTGTCCATCATGATGTGTGTGTTTGAATATCATGACAGTCACTAGTCAAAGCCCTCCATTCATTCCACTGCTACCCTCTGTCTCCTATGACCGAGCCAGTTCTGTATCCATCTTGCCAGCTCAACTCTGATCCCTTACAACTTCACCTTCTGTACCAGTCTGCCATAAGGGACCTTGTCAAAGGCGTTACTGAACTCCATGTTGACAACATTCACTGCCCTACCCTCATCAATCCTCTTCATCACTTCCTTGAAAAACTCGATCAAGTTAGTGAGACACGACTTCCCCTTCTCAAACCATGTTGCCTCTCACTAATATGTCCACTTATTTCCAAGTGGGAGTAAATCTTGTCTCGAAGAATCCTTTCCAATTATTTCCCTACCACTGACATAAGGTGGTAATTACCGGCCTGTAATTACCTGGATTATCCTTGCTACCCTTCTTAAACAACATTAGCTATTCTCTAATCCTTGGGACCGCCCCTGTAGCTAGTGAGGATACAAAGATTTCTCAGTATTCATGGATATATCCAATCAGGCCTTGGGGACTTGTTTACCTTAATGTTTTTCAATACCTCCTCCTTTTTGATCTCAACATGACCCAAACTATCTACACACCTTTTGTACCAATATGTACCACGACCTCTGGCTGTTCACCCTCTCCCTTCAGAATGCTTTCATCCCGCTCGGAAAGAACCTGGAGCCTGGCACCAGGGAGAAAATGATGAAGTATACAAGAAGAGTAAATCAGCCCTTTCACAATCCCAGGCATACACCACAACATCCCACACCGCCTACCATAGTTATGTGTTACCTGATATCAAAATGGAATGCACTAATTTGGGCTTCACTCGATGTTAAAAAACATCGGGTCAATCTTCCGGCCTTGTTACACTTGCGTTCAAGCGTGATGAGGCCGGTGAATTGCTGGTGAGGACAAAAACGGGAACTGCGCGGAAGGGCTTCTGTGGGGAGCCGAGGAGATGAGTAGCAATCTTTGCTCACAGGCAAAGAGCCAGAGGGTGCTGGGCTTGCTGCCCCTGTGCTCGGCGGGGGGTGGGGGACATCGCTCGCAGCACCACCATGCCAACCTTTGGATCCCAACCCCATTCCTGGGCAACCTTTGAACCTGCCCATCTGTCCCATCGATCACCCATTACCCCCACCGACTGCTGAGGACTCGGACTGCACATCTGAAGGCTATCGCTAATTGGGAATTGGAAATAGTGGGTACGTGAGCTCTTGACACAAGTGGACTCCCGTGGGTGGGAGGGCCATGTAGCATGTGGGAGTGGTTGGCTAGCATCCCAATCACACCTTGATACCTAGACACTGCACCTGAACACCTCGGGAGGCAACACCATACATGCAGCAGCCAACATCTGAACAGCCAGGGGATGGGACACAGCTCCAAGGACATGTCCACGGGGGGGGGTGTCACCTGGAGAGATGGCCTGGGGGGTCATCCCACATTGCGGAAAAAAGCGACAGAGGTATCATAATGGTTGTGCAAAAAGCTGTTTAATGTGCTGTACAATACTCCAGTTCAGTGGTGTTGCCCCCCCACCCCCAAACCCCTTTCCGGTGTCCTCAGTGATCTTCAATGTGCCTGGCCCTCCTAGCTCTAGCACTACGTCTTGGTGTTTCCCCAGGATGCACATCCGAGGTTGAGGCAGCCAGTTACTTACCTCGTCCCGTAGCCATCGATGCCATTGGCTGACGTTCGCTGGGTGTTCTGGGCCAGAGGGCCTCGGTACCCTTGTCGACGGCACATGCATATCTGTGCCTCCCTGTCCCATGTGCTGGCCCTGAAACATGGACTCATCAGAAGGGTGAACCTCGAGAGAGTTGGTGGCACTGTCACCGTCCCATGGGTCCGAGTTGACACTCAGCACCCCCTTCTCCCAGTTGGTGCCAACAGGGCCCTGGGGTTCACTTTGGGATGGCGGGGCAGCTGTTTCGAGCCCCGGTTGCGCCTGGCTGTCCCACATGCTCCGCCACCATTGTGTTGATGCCCTCAGTGATGCTCCTCAGTGACTGGGACAGGCTCCGCACACCTCGACCATTCTCACCTGAGAGCGGGACATGTACAGTAAAACCTCATCAAGGTCAGCCCGATACTGGGTCACATCCCCTAGTGAGTCGGACATTCTGCCGAGACCCTCAGCCATGTCCGTCATTAACTGCGCAACGCCTTGGACACCTTCACTCGTGGTGTTGATGTCGTGCATCATGCTCTCCACTGCTGTCGCCACCCTACCAGTCTTGGCCTCGGTGCCACTCATTGCCAGCGCCATCTCCTGGGCCCGTCGCCTCTGGCACTCCTCCAAGCAGCTATGGATCTGCTGGAGTGACGCTAACATCGCCCACTGAAAGTCCCGGCCGCTCCGTATCATCTCCAACAGCTCCGGGTAACCCAAGCTGGGACCCAGCTGGGTCCAGGGATCCAGCAGACCTCCAACTGCTGCCTCGCCTGAGGGTTCCTGTCTCCGTCAGATGTGCATCATCAGCAGAGTGTTGCTCACCAGATTGTGCCCCAGAAGCTTGCCCACTAACATTTCCCACCAAGGTATTGTGTATCTGCGCTGGTGGAGAGTGGGGATGACAGCTGTGACGCGACTGTACAGGTTGCATCCTCGGAGCTCTCCTCAGAGGTGTTCTCCTCGGGGTCAGGAGAGGGTGTTGCCCGGGATGGGCTGGAGGACCTGCGGGAGAATGGTCATGTGGTCAGTGGGAGGGCTGGCTCAGTCAGTAAGGCGTGAAGGGAGGGTTGGGATGGAGGGAGGGTGAAAGGGGTGGTTGGAGTGAGTACTGAAGGGGGAGGGGGTTCGAGGTCGCTCCCTTGGGGGATGGGGCTTTGGTGTCTACTGGGCCGTTGACCTTCTTCCAACTGGCTTTCAGTCCTCCTGGTCACACTGCCCGAGCTGACTGCTGCCACCACCTCGTCCCAGGCAGCACTGGCTGCCTTGTGGCTCAAACTTCGGGACCCTCGGGGGAACAGGACATCCCTCCTGGCCTCCACCGCGTCCAGTAGCCACCCAGGTCAGCATCCCCAAATCTTGGGGCCGGTCTCCTCGGCACCATTGTTGCGAGCTGGCTGGGGTTGACTGAACAAATGCAGATTAAGAGCTGCTCAACCTTGTTAGCGGGGAGACTGGAGAGCACTGTCCTGGCGAAGCAACCGGTCAGCCAGCACTCGGGACGGGAAGCCTGTGAGGCCTCGTTAAGTGGACCAATTAACGTTGAATAGCATGGCCAGCCTCGCTGGGCCAAGCACCGGGAAACCCGCGACAAGTCCCACTTGCCTGCACACTGATGCGACCATTCCACACACACACTTCAAAATCTTTCCGGAGATTCGCGCCCATCAACATTTTTCTGATCATGTTTTTTGTGCGTCGCAGAAACCGAGAGTGAAGGGTTAATTGAGCAGGGAGAAGTTTACTAGAGACAGGTTGTCCGTGAGGTCAAAGTAATGAATGGTGAAACGTGTTAAGGTTTGGAATGAAGAGTTAATCAAATACCTCAGAAGGATGACCCAATGGATGTTGCTGTCTTTCAAAGTATCAAAGGTGACCTCACAGTCGTAGATAGATTCATATTCAAAGGGGATAGGATAGTTATTCCTGTGTGCCTCCGACAAGGGATTCTGCAACAGAATCCCGAGGGTTATCAGGGTATAGAGAAATGTCGTAGTTGAGCAAGACAATCTGTGTACTGGCCTGGGTTCAACAGGGATGTCAATTATGTAGACATGCACCATCTGCCAAATGCATCAACCTGTGCAGTGCAAAGAAAGTATGGAAGAAAATGAACTCATCACTAATCCATGGATCAAAGTTGGTATGGATTTGGCCTACTTTAAAGGTCATGACTATCTAGTCATCATCGACTATTATTCCAACTATCCCGAGGTGATGACGCGGAATGATTCAACGACAAGATCTGTCATACGTGTGAGGAAATTAACAGAAAGGCATGGTACTAAAGCATGATGGGTAGTTAGGCCAAGTTAGGAGTAAAATCTTACTGCAGTAGAATAAGGAGTTAGGTTAGCAGACTTTGTAAAGATCTCTAGCTTATGCTGGGGAAAATGTGTAGCCTGCAAGTGGGATTCAAGGCATGATGAGGGGGATGGGTAGTCACCGAGTCGGCCTGTTGGAGAAGATACTGGTAAAAGGGGCCTCAGGGATAAGGGGCAAAATTCTCCGTTATCGGCGCAAAGTCCGCCGACCGGCGGCAAAAACGGCGCAAATCCCACCTGCATCACGCCGCCCCAAATGTCGCAAAGTCTCTGGCCCGGAATGGGCTAGCAGCGACGTGACGCTAGCCGCGCTGGCTCACGTGGTTCACGCCGGCTCATTAAGGACGCGCTGCTCCCCCACCTGACCAGAACACCCGACCGGATGGCCGCCCGCCGCTCAGCCCTGAGGTTCCAGTCTTGTGATATTGAGGCGCTCCTGGACGCAGTGGAGCAGAGGAGGGACGCCCTGTATCCCGGACACGGCCGCAGAGTTGCCCCACGCCACAGCCGGCGTCTGTGGAGGGAAGTGGCAGAGGCCGTCACCGCTGTGGCCCTGACACCACGGACAGGCACCCAGTGCCACAAGAAGGTGAACGACCTCGTCAGAGCAGCCAGGGTGAGCCTCCCCCCCTGCCCAATATCCATATCCCGCATAGCCCCCCTCCCCCATATCCCCCCTCCCCCATAGCCCCTCTCCCCCATATCCCCCCTCCCCCATAGCCCCCCTCTCCCCCATATCCCCCCCTCTCCCCCATATCCCCCCTACCCCATGTGGTAGTATGCATTAGGGGTCATGTGGGACTGTGAAGCCGTGATGTCATTGGCTGACAGATCCCGGGTCCTGGTTGGCTGTTGATCTCTAGCTCCGCCCTGAAGGCGGAGTATAAGAACCAGGAGTTCTCCCCCGCAGGCCAGTCTGTTGCTGAACTGCGGGGAACAAGTCACGCTTAATAAAGCCTCATCGACTTCATCTCTATTTGTCTCTCGTGAGTCTTTGTGCACTACAATTTATGAAGCGTGCTTAAAGGACTATGGAGCTCAGGATCATCCCGGAATGCCTGAGGATCAGCCCCCACGCAATGAACTCAGCAGCAGTTTTTAAGCACTGGCAGACTTGTTTCGAAGCATACCTCCGAACGGCCCCCGGCCGGGTCACAGAAGACCAGAAACTACAGGTCCTGCACTCGAGGGTAAGCCCGGAAATTTTCCCTCTCACAGAAGACGCAGAGGATTTCCAGACGGCGTTCGCAGCACTAAAGAGCATCTATGTTCGCCCAGTGAACCAGATCTACGCACGCTACCAACTCGCAATGAGACGGCAAAGTCCCGGAGAATCGCTAGACGAATTCTACGCCGCGCTGCTAATTTTGGGACGGGCCTGCAGCTGCCCGCCGGTAAACGCGATTGAACACACGGACATGTTAATTCGCGATGCGTTTGTGGCTGGTATGAACTCTCCCCAAATCCGCCAAAGACTTTTAGAAAAAGAGTCGCTAGGACTCTCAGAGGCACGGGCCCTTGCAGCCTCACTAGATGTAGCCGCGCGAAACGCCCGCGCCTACGGCCCCGACCGCACGGCAGACCCTTGGGCTCCGTGGACCCCCGTTGCGACAAACCCCCCCCCCCACCCCACAGGCTTGCGCGGTCCAGACGCCAAGTCGTCCCGGGGGAGCCCGCTGCTATTTCTGCGGCCAGGCGAAACACCCCCGGCAGCGCTGCCCGGCCCGCGCAGCGATTTGCAAGAGCTGCGGGAAAAAGGGCCATTTTGCGGCTGTGTGCCGGTCCCGGGAGGTCGCCGCTGTCCCCGGAGAAGAAGGAGTCCTGCGCGTCTCAAACGCTCCCCAACCCCCCTCCAGCGCCCCATGTGCGACCCGCAGGCGCAGCCATTTTGGGTCCCGGCCACCGCTGTCCCCGGAGAACAAGGAGTCCTGCGCGTTCCAAACGCTCCCCAACCCCCCCAGCGCCCCATGTGCGACCCGCAGGCGCCGCCATTTTGGGTCCCGGCCACCACGAGGGGAGGAGGGGCGCCGCCATCTTGGGACCCCCCAGCCCTGTGCGACGCATGGGGGCGGCCATTTTGTCCACCCTGCCGCCATCTTGTGACCCCCCAGCCATGTGCGATGCATGGGGGCGGCCATTTTGTTCACCCCCGCCGCCATCTTGGATGGCAACAATGGACCCCAGCATCGACGGCTCCACGGGGTTCGAGGAAGACGCTGAAGCACTACGACCACGTCTGGCCTCAATGACGCTGGACCAAGCACGGCCCCGGACGCTCCAGACGACGACGACAACGGTGCTGATCAACGGGCACGAGACACCATGCCTGGTCGACTCCGGGAGCACAGAAAGCTTCATCCACCTCGACACGGTAAGACGCTGTTTTTTGACCATCCATCCCAGTGCGCAAAAGATTTCCCTAGCTGCAGGATCCCACTCCGTACAGATCAAAGGCTTCTGCATAGTGACCCTAACGGTGCAAGGGAGGGAGTTTAAAAACTATAGGCTCTACGTCCTTCCCCAACTCTGCGCGCCCACATTACTGGATTAGACTTCCAGTGCAATCTGCAGAGCCTAACTTTCCAATTCGGCGGCCCAATACCCCCACTCACTATCTGCGGCCTCGCAACCCTCAAGGTTGAGCCCCCATCCTTGTTTGCAAACCTCACCCCGGATTGCAAACTCGTCGTCACCAGGAGCAGACGGTACAGCGCCCAGGACCGGACATTCATTCGGTCCGAAGTCCAGCGGCTACTAAAGGAAGGCATAATCCAGGCCAGCAATAGTCCCTGGAGAGCACAGGTGATAGTAGTAAAGACAGGGGAGAAGCAAAGGATGGTCATAGACTATAGCCAGACCATCAACAGGTACACACAGCTAGATGCGTACCCTCTCCCCCGCATATCCGACATGGTCAATCGGATTGCCCAATACAAGGTCTTCTCCACCGTGGACCTCAAGTCCACCTACCATCAGCTCCCCATCCGCCCAAGTGACCGCAAGTACACAGCCTTCGAGGCAGACGGGCGATTATACCACTTCCTAAGGGTCCCATTCGGCGTCACAAACGGGGTCTCGGTCTTCCAACGAGAGATGGACCGAATGCTTGATCAACACGGGTTGCAGGCCACGTTCCCGTATCTCGACAACGTAACCATCTGCGGCCACGATCAGCAGGACCACGACGCCAACCTCCAAAAATTCCTCCAGACCGCTAAAGCCTTGAACCTCACATACAACGAGGACAAGTGCGTTTTTAGCACAAACCGGCTAGCCATCTTGGGATATGTAGTGCGCAATGGGATAATTGGCCCCGGCCCCGAACGTATGCGCGCCTTCATGGAATTTCCCCTCCCTCACTGCTCAAAAGCCCTAAAACGCTGCCTGGGGTTCTTTTCATATTACGCCCAGTGGGTCCCCCAGTACGCAGACAAGGCCTGCCCCCTAATACAGACCACGACCTTCCCTCTGTCGACAGAGGCTTGCCAGGCCTTCAGCCGCATCAAAGCGGATATCGCAAAGGCCACGATGCGCGCCATCGACGAGTCCCTCCCCTTCCAGGTCGAGAGCGACGCCTCCGATGTAGCTCTAGCGGCCACCCTTAACCAAGCGGGCAGACCCGTGGCCTTTTTCTCCCGAACCCTCCACGCCTCAGAAATCCGCCACTCCTCAGTGGAAAAGGAAGCCCAAGCCATAGTGGAAGCTGTGCGACATTGGAGGCATTACCTGGCCGGCAGGAGATTCACTCTCCTCACTGACCAACGGTCGGTAGCTTTCATGTTCGATAATGCACAGCGGGGCAAAATTAAAAATGACAAGATCTTAAGGTGGAGGATCGAGCTCTCCACCTTCAACTATGAGATCTTGTACCGTCCCGGAAAGCTGAACGAGCCGTCCGATGCCCTATCCCGCGGCACATGTGCCAACGCACAAATTAACCGTCTCCAAACCCTCCACGAGGACCTCTGTCACCCGGGGGTCACTCGGTTCTACCATTTTATAAAGTCCCGCAACCTCCCCTACTCCGTGGAGGAGGTCCGTACAGTCACAAGGAACTGCCACATCTGCGCAGAGTGCAAACCGCAATTTTTCAGGCCGGATAGTGCGCACCTGATCAAGGCCACCCGTCCCTTTGTCTGTCTGGATTTCAAAGGGCCCCTCCCCTCCACCGACCGCAACACATACTTCCTGAACGTGGTGGACGAGTACTCCCGTTTCCCCTTCGCCATCCCCTGCCCTGACATGACAGCGGCCACAGTCATTAAAGCCCTTAACACCATATTCACACTGTTCGGTTGCCCCGCATACGTCCATAGCGACAGGGGGTCCTCCTTCATGAGTGACGAGCTGCGCCAGTTCCTGCTCAGCAAGGGTATAGCCTCGAGCAGGACGACCAGCTACAACCCCCCGGGGAACGGGCAAGTAGAGAGGGAGAACGGCACGGTCTGGAAGACCGTCCTACTGGCCCTACGGTCCAGGGATCTCCCAGTTTCACGGTGGCAGGAGGTCCTCCCGGACGCCCTCCACTCCATCCGGTCGCTACTGTGTACCACCACTAACCAAACACTTCATGAGCGCCTCCTTGTCTTCCCCAGGAAGTCCTCCTCTGGAACGTCGCTGCCGACCTGGCTGGCGGCCCCAGGACCCATCTTGCTCCGGAAACATGTGCGGGCGCACAAGTCGGACCCGTTGGTCGAGAGGGTTCACCTCCTCCACGCGAACCCGCAGTACGCCTACGTGGAGTACCCCGACGGCCGACAGGACACGGTCTCCTTGCAAGATCTGGCGCCCGCCGGCAACACGCACACCCCCTCGACACCAATCACCCCCCTCCCTGCCACCGGCGCACCCCGCGACAGCCCCCTTCCCGGGAGGATCGGTCCTCCTCCCAGGTCCGACCAGAAGTGAAGCTGAAGCAGAAACCGTAAAGCTCCCGGAGACGACAACACTGGAACAAGCACCACCACCACCGGTGCTGAGGCGATCGACAAGGACGACCAGACCGCCCGACCGACTCGTGGCATCGGTGTAACACTAGAATGTTGTGGACTTTAACGAGAATTTTTTTTCCTTTTCCCTCTTATGAATACTGTAAATAGTTCAAAACAAAAAAACCCTGTACATAGCCCAGTGTAGGGCACTGTGATGACATGCAAAAGTTTTTTTTTTCCTCCCAGGACCAGCCTTGTAAACCCTTTACCACCATGCGAAGCACCACCCCGCCGGGTTCATTTTTAACAAGGGGTGAATGTGGTAGTATGCATTAGGGGTCATGTGGGACTGTGAAGCCGTGATGTCATTGGCTGACAGATCCCGGGTCCTGGTTGGCTGTTGATCTCTAGCTCCGCCCTGAAGGCGGAGTATAAGAACCAGGAGTTCTCCCCCGCAGGCCAGTCTGTTGCTGAACTGCGGGGAACAAGTCACGCTTAATAAAGCCTCATTGACTTCATCTCTATTCGTCTCTCGTGGGTCTTTGTGCGCTACACCCCATATCTCCCCCTCCCCATATCTCCCCCCTCCCCCATGTCCCCCCTCCCCCATATCCCCCCCTCCCCCATATCAGCCTTCCATCATTTCCCCAAGTGAATCCAGCCCTAACCTTAACCTCTGCAATACACGCGCAACCGATGGCGTGCATTCATATACCTGCCGTGCATTCATATACCTGTCTAACACTGTTGCCTTTTACCCCTGCCACCCCCCCCCCCCCACAGGAACAATGCGCACACAATACCAGGGAGCATGTGAGGACTGGAGAAGGCCCCGCTGATGAGAGGCCACTGACCGAACATGAGGGAAGGGCCCTGGAACTGGCTGGCGGACCTGAGGACCGGGAGGTTGCTGATGCAGAGGTCGGAGGCCCACCAGCAAGTGAGCCACCGACAGCCCGTCCCCATAGCCCCCCTCCCCCCATATCCCCCTCCCCATATCCCCCCTCCCCTATATCCCCCTCCCCATATCACCTGATCACTGCCTGCGTGTCTAACCATGCATGCTTCATTGTGTATCGCAGGAGCAAACGTCGAGGCACCCATCCCCGCAGGTGCCGACCGCCCGCATGATGCCCCTTGGAGACCACGGGATACGGAGAGACCCGGATCCTCTGGCACGCGACGCCCGCAGGATGCCCCTTGGAGACCACTGGAGATGGAGAGACCTGGAGCAACAGGGAGACAACGCCCCCGTCTCGTGTGCCACCCAGCGACGAGAGGGGCTGCCACAGGCCCCCGTCACAGCCGAGCCACGAAACCACTACCCAGGACACCACTCCCCAGGACACCCCTACCCAGGAAACTGAAATACAGGACAGTGACACAGATTGGATGGGCGGAGACGAACTGCCACCCCAAAGTGCCATGGACTCAGAGTGGGACGATGCGCACGACACAACGCCACTGCTGTCACCAACACCCTCCACCATCGCAGAGACGCTCACCTCGGTTGGGCACTTTAGTGATGAGGCGTCTGGTACACTCACTGGTGCGCACATCACAGCCGTCCCGGTACAGCAGGTGGAGGTAGGAGCAGCAGAGGGGCCGGGCGGTCGGAGGGCAGCCCAGCCCAAGCGAACATCTGCCGCCCAGATGGATCCCGGGTTCCTGGAGTTACCACACCCACACATAGATCCGATGCAACCACCGAACCGGAGACGAGCGAAGAGGGTGACGGCCGGCTTGCGGCGGCTGCAGTCGCAGGTGGAGGAGTCCACCCGCGTCCAGGAGCTGGGAGTGGTGCCGGTCATGCGTGTCACCCAGGCCGACACCGCACGGGTGGCGTCCGCGGTGGAGGCAATGGGTGCGACGGTGTCAGACATGGGGAACGGTTTGCGAGGCCTGGGGCTTTCCGTGCAGGCGGCGTCTGTGGCCCAGGACATGGCTGCCCTCTCACAGGAGGCCATGAGCCAGTGCCAGCGCCAGATGGCAGAGGCGCTCAACGCCATAGCCCAGTCTCAGCAGGCCATAGCCCAGTCTCAGCAGGCCATGGCCCAGTCTCAGCAGGCCATCGCTGAGGGCATTTGGCGCCATTGCCCATGTGCGAGCCGGCGTCGCACAGTCACAGACAGGGTTTGCCAATCCCCTGAGCTCCATGGCTGCAAACCCGCAGACCCCTGTCGATACCAGCACGGGCCTCCAGGACTGGCAGCGCCAGATGTCGGGGGGGCGTCGGATGGCCAGTCCGTTCGCATCCCCCACCCATGTAGAGGCCTGGGGGCCATCGGGTACCCCGAGGGGAGGAGGAGGTGCTGTGGTCCGTCCTGGGTCCCCCTGTAGGGGAGGTCCCGGAACACCGCGACACCTCGGACTCCCCCCCCCTTCCGTCCCAGGTGCATTGGGTGGGCAACGGGCAGGACAGGCTGGCAGCTCGCCATTCCAGTCGTCCGGGCTGCAGCCTGGCCCATCTAGGCCAGGACGCCCCAGGAAACGGCCGCCAGAGGGATCCCGCGTCAGAGGGCAGGAATCACAGGAGTCCACCTCCAGTTCTGCTGTACCACCTGGGGAACCACGTAGACGTAGTCATCGGGTCCGTAAGGCCAAACAATTAGACACTGAGTAAGTTGGCACGGGTGCAGGGCACAGATGAGTTTTAGGGGCTAGGGCACGTGCATGAACTCCTTTCGTTATTAAAGTCAATGTTACACCTACAGAAGCTGCCTTTGTGCTCTGTCCAAAGCGTGCGGGGGTGTCATGTACGTTGAGCGCAAGTGTGTGTGTGAGGGGTGGTCTTACCTCAGCCCCAGGTGAGTCTGCCCCCTTCCCCCTGGGCCGCCATCAACATCCCCCCGGGCAGAGGACGGGACCGTGCACTGCAGTGTCACAGCCGCATGCAGGAATGGTCCGGGTGGATGGTGGTACTGTGGCCATGGGTCAGACATAGTCCAACGATGTGGAGCCAGGAGCTCATCGCAGGGCGGGTTGTCATCATCCTCCATGGCCTGCGATAGACACGCGTCCACCGGCAACTGTGTGAGCCCGGCCCGTTGTGCCGCAGGTGGATCAGCAATGGGGGGGGGGTGTGCATGCGGGTGGGGTGGGTGGGGTTGGGGAGGGGGGTGAGGGTGCTGGGTGGGTGGATGGGTGGGGGGTGTGGGTGGTCGGCTGTTGCCATGGTTTGCGGTCTGTGGCCATACTACCTGATTCCCACGCCAATCTAGTCAGTGAAGCGGGCGGCTATCAGCCTGTCCCGTGCCCGCTGGCCCAGCCGGTAACGGTGGACAGCCACCCCGCCCGTGTCTAGCCCGTCTGCCCTGACCATTGCCCCCATCCCCCTCATCCGGGGAGGACTGCGCCTCTTCCTACTGCTCCTCCACTCCGCCCTCCTCTGCCTGCGGCACATCGCCCCTCTGCAGGGCTATGTTGTGCAGGACGCAGCACACCACAATGATGCGGCCGACCCTATCTGACCGATACTGGAGGGTGCCCCCAGAGAGGTCCAGGCACCTGAAACGCATCTTCAGCATGCCAAAGCACCTCTCTATCACTCCCCTTGTCGCTACATGGGCATCATTGTAGCGGTTCTCTGCCTCATTGCATGGCCTCCGTATAGGCGTCATCAGCCACGATCGCAATGGGTAGCCCGTCACCCAGCAACCAGCCCCTCAGCCGGGGATGGCGTCCCTCGTACATGCCGGTGATGTATGACGATGATAACACGTATGAGTCGTGTACATTGCCCGGGTAACGGGCGCAGACGTGCAGGATCATCATGCGGTGGTCGCAGACCACCTGTATGTTCATCGAATAGGTCCCCTTCCTATTGGTGAACACGGCCCTGTTATCTGCAGGTGGCCGCACGGCAACGTGCATCCCATCAATCGCGCCCTGGACCATGGGGAACCCGGCCACGGCAGAGAAGCCCACGG